>NW_020442425.1:347538-353538 GCF_000699045.2 Agrilus planipennis
TGGTTTCTTCCTGTACCCAAGTACTGGAAAGACAAAACCAATCGAAGGGGATGTTGGCGCATCTAGTACACTCAACGAAGCCAGCCAAATCAGCCAAGGAAGCGGTATAGAGTCAAGAACACGAGTAAAACCACCAACGTTTGACGGAAAGTCCTCCTGGACCACATACCACTACCAATTCGAGGCGGCTGCTAAGGCGAATAACTGGGTTGACCGTTGCGCTTCGTGGAGATGCATGTGACATTAACACCCTTTCCCCGGAAGAATTGGCGGATTATGAAGAGTTGGTAAAACGGTTAGAGTTGCGCTACGGTGAGGCTCATTTAACAGCGGTGTATCACATCCAACTTAAAACCCGTCAACAGAAACCAACGGAATCCCTACAAGAATTCGAGGCCGATATTGCGAGACTGTCCCAACAGACCTATCCTAATACTCCAGAAGAATTGATGGAAAGGTTGGTAGTGGAGGCATTTACTGATGGACTTCGGGACAGTGACACCCAACAACGAATACGCCTTGACCGACCTGAGACGCTAGCTGATGCATTGGCTCGTGCATTGGAGTACGAAACTGTTAACTATAGCAGACAGGCAAGGGTTCGGCTACTGCGTGAAGAAACGGATTCGTCAGAATCTCTAGATGAAGCCGTCTGCCGAATCATCTCCAAGTTTGATAAAGAAACACGAAGGCTAAGATGTTGGAATTGCGGCGAACTAGGTCACACCAGGAGGCAGTGTAGAGAAAGTACTCCTTCCCCAAGTAATCGACGTTAACAGCAGGAAAACTATATAAGGTCGACGTAACGGGACAAACGTTGACCCACGGACAAAAAGACCCCGAATTTATCGCATTTACGAAGACCTTGAAGCACCAGAATGACAGTCTACTCCTAGGTGGAAAGATAAATGGCCGAAGATGCGTGTTTCTTTTGGACACAGGGGCCACTAGGAGCATAGTAAAACCCGGCGTAATTGAGGGTTCTAACCAGGTCGTGTCAACTAAGTGGGTTCAGCGTACGGCTACCGGAAAAAAGCGGTTGTTCATGGCGAAGCTAACGTCTCACTTGAAATCGGTAAGACTGTCTTTGACCATCGAGTGCTTGCGGCAGATATTGAAGATGACGTAATTCTTGGGCTGGACGTTTTACAAAAATACGATTTTGACATGAATTTAAGAAGACGCCTTCTGAGACTAAATGGCGAAGAATTCGATTTCATCAAAGATAGACAGGAGGCAGTAACCCGAAAGGTAAATTCTGAAACAGTACCTGTTGAAATAAGTGGAGTGATTGACAGACATTGTAGGAATCTCACCAGTGAGCAGAAATGCAAAGTGCAACATCTACTTTGTCAGAATGCCGACGTCTTTGAGACTGACAAGAATGGTAGGGTAAGGACCAATATCGTAAAACACAAGATCAATACCGGAAATGCGCAGCCTATTCGTCCTAGACCTAGACGATTACCCCTAGCCAAAAAGGAAGAAGCAGAGCGAATAATCCACGAAATGCAGGAGACCGGCATAATTAAGCCATCCTCAAGTCCATGGACATCACCGGTAGTATTGGTAATGAAGAAGGATGGAACAACCCGTTTTTGTGTGGATTACCGCCAGCTCAACAACGTAACTAAGAACGATAGTTATCCACTACCACGGATTGATGACACCTTGGATAGGCTTTCTGGTTCGAAAATGTTTTCCACACTCGACTTGAAGAGCGGATACCGGCAAGTTGCTTTAGATGCTGCCGACAAGGAAAAGACCGCATTCTCGATCGGCACGGGCCTTTGGCAGTTTACAGTTATGCCTTTTGGTTTATGCAATGCCCCGGCGACGTTCGAAAGGTTGATAGAGAAAATCTTAAGTGATCCAATTGGAAAGACCTGCTTGGTATACCTGGATGACATCATAGTGATTGGAAGCACCTTTAATGAACACCTACAGAATTTGCAAGCGGTATTCCAGCGGTTACGCGAGACCAATTTGAAACTCAGTCCGAAAAAGTGCCACCTATTCTGCGAGGAAGTTTCTTACTTGGGTCATTTGTATCAGCGAAGGGCGTGGCCGTGGATCCAGAGAAGATAAAGGCCGTGAAAGAATTGCCTGTGCCTGAAAATGTCCACGACATAAGAAGCTTCTTGGGATTGTGCACTTATTATCGTCGCTATGTTTATGGATTCGCCAATATCGCCAAACCTTTGACACGTTTAACCGAAAGTGACTGCAAATTTCATTCACAGCCCCCGTACTGGTACATCCTCGGACCAATGGAATGTTAATTTTGGACACCGACGCCGGAAATGTGAGAATGGGAGCCGTTCCTACGCAGTTACAAGATGGCCAAGAGAAGGTAATCGGCTATTTTAGCAAGACCTTATCAAAAGCCGAAAGAAACTACCGCGTCACTAGGCGAGAGATGCTGGCTGTAGTCAAAGGTGTAGAACATTTTTATAAATACCTGTATGGACGAAAATTCACCCTACGCACCGATCATGCAGCTTTAAAGTGGCTTCTGAACTTCAAGAATCCGGAGGGCCAGGTAGCTCGATGGATTGAGAAGCTACAGGAATATGATTTTGACGTGGAGCACCGACCTGGAACCGGACACAAGAATGCCGATGCACTTTCCAGAAGATCTTGTCAAGCAGACTGCAAGCAGTATGATCGAATGGAAAAGAACGAAGAGGCAATTCGACACGTCACGGTAATCGATGACGAATGGTTACCTGACCATATAAAACAGGACCAGGAAAACGAGCCGGACTTGAAGAAGATAATGGAATGGAAAACAAAACGGAAAACGCTAAAGTGGTTTCTTCCTGTACCCAAGTACCAAAATCGTTATGAGCTCAGTGGGATTCAATGGTATTGGAGGATGGCATTCTGAAGCGTGTTGTTGAAAGTACAGATGGAGAGGAAGATAGGAAGCAACTGGTTATTTCTCGAAACAAGGTTAGAGATATGTTGCAGTATCTTCATGATGAATCATCTGGTGGCCATTTTGGAGTGAATAAGACGCTTGGGAAAGTTCGAAAGCGATTTTATTGGGTGAACTGTAAGAAAGATGTCAAGAATTGGTGTAAGAAGTGTGCCACCTGTGCCGCGAGTAATGGACAACAGAAAAGGCCAAGGGCGGCAATGCGTCAATACAATGTCGGTGACCCCTTAGAACGAACCGCAATCGATGTGGCGGGGTCCATTCCCAGAGTCCGAGAAAGGTAACAAGTACATCGTGGCCGTTATGGACTATTTTACCAAGCGGGTTGAAGCCTACGCCCTTCCGAAGCAGGAGTAGGAAACCATAGTTGAGGAACTGGTGAAAGAGTTGATCAGTCGTTTTGGGGTGCCCTTGGAGTTGCACTCAGACCAGGGGAGGAATTTCGAATCAGCTATATTCCGTGGCATATGCGAGCTCCTAGGAATAAAGAAAACTCGAACCACTCCACTCCATTCACAATCGGACGGCATGGTTGAACGAATGAACCGGACCTTGATTAAATATCTCTCCAAGGTAGTGTCTGACCACCAAAAGGACTGAGACCGCTACTTGCCTTTATTCTTAATGGCATACCGTTCATCTGTCCACGAAACGACTGGCCAAACATCTGCCAGTGTCCTTTTTGGAAGGGAGTTACGACTACCTTGTGACCTCAAATACGGCTGCAAACCAGGAGATGACTTGGCTGGAGAAGATTATGTTACCAACCTTAAGAAAACTTAACAATATCCACGAGTCGGCTCGTCTGCTTGCGCAGATTGCTAGTGACAGGATTAAAGAAAATTACGACATCAAGGCTACCGCAGATGGTAACCAAACTGGAGATCTTGTTTGGTTGTATAATCCTCGTCGTCGCCGTGGACTATCACCTAAGTTCCAACAGAACTGCCAAGGACCCTATGAAATAGTGAAGAGGATTAACGACGTGATCTACCGAATTAAGAAACCTCCAAATGGGAAGCCGAATGTAGTCCATTTTAATCGCTTGACTCCATTCGCCAGTACAAATGAAGAGGAGGCGCGGGCCAGATTATTAAGAACTATTCCTTCCGAGCCCACATTCGGAGAGTTCATGAAGGAAGGCCCCCATGTTAACAGGAGATTTGGAGTGACGCAAGAAATCCGACGTGACCTCTTTGCTATATCCCAGGAATATTCTCTGGCCCATTGCGTTTCAAAGGATCTCAGAATGAGCCGTGGTATCGCGTCCGAGTTCAAACGCAGATTTGGCGGTTTGGAACATCTTGAAAACCAAGTACAGAAGGGAAAAAGACTGTTGTGCTTGCCTGACGGACGACGCAATATCTATTACCTGGTAACTAAAGGAAGATGCTCTGATAACCCAACTTATAGAGACCTTTGGGACGCAGTAATGGAACTCCGCAGATAAAGAAGCTGGCGATTCCGAAGCTTGGTTGTGGACTGGACAACCTAGATTGGAGGATCGTACGGAACATGATCAAAGTCCTGTTCCGCCGTACTGGAATAGACATTTTGGTTTGCAGTAATAACCCGAATCGGACCAATCATGAGAAGACCGTGGACTGTTACTTCTATTCCCGGAGTGGATGTCGTGAAGGCGAGAATTGCAGATTCCGGCATGATCCTGCGAAACGGAAAGTAAAAATGTTTCGGGACGAAACATCCTTAAGGAGGGGGCAGTGTAGCGACCACGAGCGTGATTGTGTGCGATCGGGCATACGTGTGTGTGAGCGGCTTATCGATTCGCCGACTAGCCGCGGGCGCTTTTCTTCATGTGCGCCGTATCTGTAAACGTGTGTGTCGTACCTGCGTTCCGGGAAAGCAATTAAACCGTTCAAAGAAAACGAGACTTCTCTGGACGGCTGGAGAATGTTCCCGAAAGGAGGCAAGGGAGTATAAAAAGGAAGAGACGATCGCCGAAGTAGAGTAGAAATAAATTGACCGTTGCAGAAGTGAATCAAGAGATAAATTGACAGTGATAGAAGTGAAATAAATAGAACAGTGAATAGTAACAGTAGTGTAAATAAATAGAATAATTACCGAAGTTTAGTAATAATTTAATAGTGTTTTTAAGTTCAATAGTAATTAGTGTAAATAAATAGTTTTCTTCTTAAAATTTAATTTGTTAAACCCACGAACATTACAATACTTATAAGTAAATTGTTTTTCCTTCTCTGTCGTGACATTAGGCCCATGAATGGTAAAAGAAGTCGGAAGGACCCTCCACCGTCAGAAAAGGCCATATGCAACGAACACCCGGTATTGTAAGCAAGACATGTGTAATGTCGAGTACGACTCCCAGTCGAGGCCTCTGGAGAAGCCGTCTTATATGGACAATATCGGCGGCAAATGTGGAAAACAACGGACGGTTGCTGGAATAAGCAAACGTTCATGGGCAAATGGATAAACAATCGGATTGGGAATTTACCAGATAAAAATGAGACATTATATCAAAAGACACGAACGAATTCGCAACTGTTTTTCTATTGTTAAGAAATACCTTGTTTGTTAATAAAGTGCTATTTATTCTGAGTTGGAGAATTCGTTAGTCTTATAGATAAAACAAAGTGCAAGTATAAAGCGCGACTCGTCGCGAGAGGTTTTGTGCAAAAATATGGTACAGACTATGACGAAATTTTCGCGCCGGTTGTGCGGCAAACGTTGTTAGCAATCGCGAGAAGAGAGAAAATGTTCGTGAAACACTTCGACGTGGCGACAGCGTTCCTAAATGGGAAATTAAAACAAGAAGTTTTCATGCAACAACCAGAGGGTTTCGTGGTTCAAGGAAAGGAAGATTTTGTATGTAAACTAAATAAGGGCATACGAGGGTGGATTGATAAGTTTCCGGCCTGACCAAGAAAAACAAGGTTTTTAAAAATTTTTTTTTTTTATTTCTCAACATAATCTCCTCCAAGGCTGATACATTTCTCATAGCGGTGTTCCAGTCTATTAATGCCATCTCTATAGACTGATTCGTCAAGCTCCTCAAAATAACCATTTACAGCTTCGATTACTTC
>NW_020442425.1:355111-370649 GCF_000699045.2 Agrilus planipennis
AATTTTGCAAAATTTATGGGCCATGATTTGAAAATTCATAAAAATATTTACAGGCAATCAGTTGCAAAAACTGATATCCTTGGGATATCAAAGGTATTAGAAACGGCCTCGAAATCGAAGCAGAACGACAGTTTAAGTGACGTAAACCAATTTTCATCATCGCAATCAGATCTAGATGTAGGAAGTATTGATGATACTATGGACTCCTCAACAGACATTAATAAAATTATTCATAAATACTCTAATACAGGTCATTCACAAAAAAAATGGAAAGGGAAAAATCCTCGTCATGATAAATGCAAAAAAACTAGCACTGCAATAAAGACAAGGTGGACAAAAGAAGAGATTCGCTGTGTCAAAACCCATTTTGCTGACAACCTAAGGACGGGGAAGTTACCACCTTTACCTCACATAAGAGATATTCAGAAGAATTACGGCATCCTGGAGAATCGTGAATCAGCTCGTACATAAAAAAAGTAGCAATAAATAAATGCTTCACTGTTTTTCTTATTTTACAATTTTTCATGGTTTAAACATTGTATTTGTTTAGTATTGTAATACAAATAGATATAATAACTAAAATTTGTCATCACAATTATTTTTAAGATTCTTTTGTATACTGCTTTGAATAAATTATTCAGTTAATAATAATCAATTAAATATGCATCGATCGTAAATAAAACATTAACAGTAAAGTTAAAAAACAATTCAGTATGAAGATAAGTAATGATGCAATGTTCGTATTTACAATTGGCTTATTCCGAAAAAATTTTTTTTGTTGTACGATTTTGTGTAGTACTCAATATTCCGTTTACGCATTGGGGCACAATTTTCGTTGTGATAGGTACGTAGTTTTTCTAATATGTTGGCTGTCATCTAATGGACCTTAACGCGAGTGCATTTTCTTCGGCTGATCCGTAACTTAATACCAAACATAACAATAACGTTACAGCAAAAAGCAGATGATTCCGACCTACTGAAGACGAATTTTTCTAGGATCAGCTGGCAATTGTAATTAATTTGCGATTGTGCAGGGCCGGCATCAAAACTGTTATAATTTTATAATTTTTTGTTTGAAAAGTCAAAAGTGTTATAACATTTTATGTTCCAAATGTCCGTAGGAATCTGTGGTATAAATATTATAATTATATAACCCTATATACAACACGTAAACAACACAGTAATTTTATTCGTGGTATATGTTGACGATTTTCTAATAGTTGATAAAAACATAGAACTGATAGATTCCGTTGCAAAACATTTATCAATTTTTTTTGAGATGACTAATTTAGGTTTATTAAATCATTATTTAAGTATCAATATTCAAAGAAACAATGACGGGATTTATTTACTTAATTAAACATTATACATAGAAAAAATGTTAAAGAAATTCAGTTTACAAGACGCCAAGGACTCGATTATTCCAATCGATCCGGTCTACTTAAAAATACAAAGAAATAAACAATTGCCGGATAATAAAAAGTATCAACAACTGATAGGCACGCTGTTGTATTTAGCGGTAAATACCAGGCCGAATATTTGTGCTGCCGTGACAATCTTAAGTCAGCATAATAAACCAAACAGAGACAGACTGGAATGAAGCAAAAAGAATAGAGCGTTATTTAAAAAGAACATTAATGTTTGATTCTTGTAAATTCAAAAGAAAATGACACACGGTGTTATGACGGTTACGCGGACGCCGATTAGGCGGAAAATAAACACGATCGAAAATCAAACATCCACTGAAGCAGAGTATATAACTCTTGCAGAAGCATTTCAGGAAGCAATGTGGTTGAAAAAACTAATAAACGATTTCGGGAAATCAAAATCAATAAAAATAATTATGTTCGAAGACAATCAGAGCTGCCTAAAACAAATCGTGAATGAAAGATTTAGTAGCCGTACCAAACACATTGACACAAAATACCATTTCATCAGAAACATTTATCAGAGGGGTATTATAAAATTTACACACTGTCCAACGGATGAAATGTTGGCTGACATGATGACGAAACCTTTGAGAAGTATAAAGTTAAGCTATTTTACCGAAAAATGTAGAGTTATGGATACAACAAATGCACTCATCGTTGACGAGAGCTGTTGAAACCTTGTCGATAGCAACGACAGCGACATTTGTTTATACCTACAATGTTTTTGTTTCTCAAAATTATTTCGCGGGAATAATATCCTTATCAGGTTACGAATGTATGTAATGTATCACATACAATATTATATTGTGTATTACTCTATACGTTTAATATTAGTTAGTCAGTAATAAGAAACCAAACTGTTAAGATCAAAAACTCATACTGTAAATCTTTTCTATTAGACATTCTGTTTTTTATGTTTTATGAAAAACTGGTTGTAATAACACTAGTCCTTCACTTGATTTTTAAATATTTACCTAACAAGTATGTAATGTAACTGATATCTCCCTAAATCACCTGGCATCTTCCACGTATAGCGCCTCCTAACGTGACGGTTGAATAAAGTATTCGCGACGATTAAGTTATGTTTAATGCAAAATTCTATCGGCCTATCTCCCCTATCATTTCTAATGCCTAATCCAAAAGAACCTGCTATTGTACCCACTTTACCTTCACCTATTACTGCGTTGAAATCTTCTAGAAGTATTATGTTTTCCTGTCCTTTCACTAAACTTCACACGTCCTCTATATCTGCATAAACTGCTTCTACGTCTTCGTCACTGTACTATTACCGTTCTTACCGGCTTTGAGTTTAATGTAACCATAACTATCCTATCGCTCTTTTATAAATAACTTTCTACACTCTGCCTTACTTTCCTACGCATTACAATTCCTACCCCCGAATTACCTTCTACCGATCCTGTATGTATTACTATAAAGTCCCCACTCCAGCAGTCTCCAGCTTCGGGCCAACGGACTTCACTAATACCTAATATATCTAATTCTAATCTATCCATCTCTACTTTTATATTGTCTAATTTTCCTAGTTGCCTCATTGTCCTAACATTCCACGCTCCGACTCGTGAAATATTACACCTATCCCTATTGTACTTCTTGATGACATCCCCCGAGGTAGTCCGCGCCCGGACATCCGAATGGGGGACTAGTTTACGTCCGGAGTGCTTTACCCCAGAGGACGCCATCTATTTTTGGAGCCTTATTATTATTCAAGATTTTAATGCTATTTCGAACTGTACTCTCATTATGGGATAACATAGCTCATCTATCTCCACACTATCTTCCTTCTGTATATATCTCCTAATTCTTGGCCTGCGTACAGGTTCTCTAAATATTCTTTCCACCTATCTGCCTTTTCCTCATTTTCAATCAAAACGACCCCTGCCTCGTTTCTTATATTATTACTGTACCCTACATTTCTAAAATTCCTTTTAATCACATTATGAGCCTCATCGGTTTTACCTACTTAAAATTTTTCTTCTACTTCTTTGCACATTCTATCAATCTACTGTTCCTTAGCTGCCTTACATTTCCTAACTATTTCCCACTTTATAGCCTTATATGTTTTTTGTCCTTTTTTGTCTGTCCTGTTTTTGTATTTCCGCCTTTCTTCTATTAATCCTACAATCTCATTTGTTATCCAGGGTCTCCTACTTTCGTTTTGTTTAAGACCTAGTATATATCCATAGCTGCTGACTTTAGGCACGTTTTATTGCAGTCCCATTCTGTCTCTATGTATATTTTTGTATATGTTGTACCAAATTTCATAATATGACATCCAATGGTTCTGTCGTATCGATTTTTCAATTAAAAGTATGAACAATGTTTATTAAAATTAAATTTTTGAAAAACGATTTTAGAATATTCTTTATATTGATAAGGGCCTCATATTTTTATATTTACATTTAAATTTTGTCTAAATGAAAAATACGGTGCCTACGACGTGGTTTGTCTATGTGTCTAACTTATTCAATATAAATAAGTATACAATAATTTAAAGATAAAACAGATATCGAACTAACATTTTGGTTACGATCAGTCTCAATGTCGTAGCATATTCCTCTGTTATTGGAGGGGGGGACGAAAAAGTACCAAGTTGAGTTCTTTAAACAAGACAAAATTAGCTGTGAAAGTACGTTTTTTGATTATAGACTAAATAACTAGTTTGTTACTGAAACTATACACATATTCTTTCTTATTTCTGTAGTACAAAGCCGATTCACGTTTAAATAATTAAAAAAATTAATATATAAAAATTAAATACTACATTTCAACCACTTTTTTTCAATTTTATAAGAAACCAAAAAGAGCCATAAACTATTAATATCCGAGTATAAAAAACGGATTTGCTATGAAGCAGAAATAATATTGGCTGAATTTCTTGAGGCAAAGAAACGGGTTGTTCCACCAAAAGACATGAGGCCAAAAATTGAAAAACAAGAAATGTGAGACCCGAAAGCAAGCAGCTACGTAAAAAAAAATGCTTCAAACGTAAATTTCTAGTGTACGTATCATGTGTTTAAAATAGAATGTTGGTCTCTACATCGATTGCAACGTAGAAGATTCGATTAATGTTTGCTTGGCTCTTCTTCTGCATTATATTATATTCTTAAACTCTATGCTACCACATGTTCCTAGCATTAAAGCAAAAATCAAAATTCAGGTTATAAAAGGTTAAATTATTGGTAGCTAAGGAAACTTTTTAAAATCACTCATAATAAAGAATTATTAAAATAAGGAATCAAAACAATACTTCTGGAATCTAATAATTATTCATGATTATTCATGATTATTAAAGTATTTCATAATTATTAAGAGGTTTTTATTCCAACTAACATTTTTAAAATGCAAAATAGAAAATAGAGATAGCTTTTAGATGGCTGACTACCGGCACATTCGCTCTGTACAAACAAATTAAAATCAAAAGTTGCCTAATATTTATACAATTATCCTTGCGATGAAAACAAAATTGAGACATTTTCGAACTAATATTCAAATGCAATTGCAATATATTCCAAATGGCAGAGGTACAATCAAATTCTTTTTACCACATACCTGTGAGTGATTCCCCTTGAGATGAATAATATGCTAATTAAATGTGTGTTTATACTTCCACATTGAAATTAAAAATTAAAAGGAAAATACCCCTAATTACCACAAAAAAAGTGTCTTCCTATTAATTTTTAATTAATATTTACAGGTCTCCTCTTTCTACTTCCACCTTGAAAATCCAAAATTTTGGAATAAAATGTGCCAAAACATTACACAACTGGCAAACTAAGATGTATTTGGATTGATAATTTGATCATGTCACTTAAAAAAATTATAAGGAAATAGATTTCAGAAGTTATTTACAAAACGGCTGAGTCGTATTACATTTAAAACATGCATAATTTCAGAATATGCTTGGACTCTGGACACCTGCAATCCACCTCTTCCTTCATTTCTTAAATGCTTTAAATTTTTGACAACAAATACAATATATCTAGCCACCTTTGTCATGAGTAGGTGCATAAAGAGTAGTTAATCGGCATCACATTTCAACTGCTTACTTGAATGAATACAGTTTCCCTTCACATACTCATTTATACATCGAGTTAGTGAAATGGATGTAGCAATCAGAAAGTCGAAAATACCAAAAACAAGCACATCAGATTACCTTATTAGCTTCGTTAAGACATGAGACAACATGAGTAACTGCACCAGAATTTATGTAACTGGGAATCAGTAGGATATATTCGGCAATTGCAGTTAGTTTACAAGTGCCAAACTACTAGACATCATCTCAAAAAAAATCGAATGACAATTTTCACTACAAAAGGATATCAAAGTCGCTTATGTAAGACATCTTTGCAATATGCAGAACCATGTTTTCACACTGAAGAACTTCAAATAACATAATAGGTATTTTACCAGTTGACACATTTCATGCCATTTGTATTTTAAAAATAATCTGAAAAGATACTTTCCTAAATATATTGTATTTCTTTAGTTATATCAAACTTATAAAAATATATATTACTACCTACCAGTTGAGATAATAAATTCATGGAATGTTTAGATTATACCACTAACAGTTCAGGCAATTATTAGTTGCACACGCTGGCCACGTTTTATACAAAGCGAAATCAATTATTATGATTTCCCATCACTACTGATTTTTAAAACTGCTCTTGATAATTCTTCCAGAGGTAAATACCTTTATATGGAATTATTCATTTTTAACGTTTACTTTAACCACCAATAAATGAGGCTGTTGAATCCGTCCTTTTACAGCTGTGTTTATAACCAAACTGGTTAGTCATTCATACTTGCTAGTTTTAGAAAGCAACATATATCAACTTAGGTTTTAGGCGGCACTACGTTCAACCCTACAAGACACAAATGGTGCTTAATTTGAACTTCACTGACATTTGTCACAGACGTAGCCATAGATATAAGATATATAATATTCATTGAGAATACATTGGCGATGGCACAGACATATATTAATGGACGTGCCTTAGCCGTTTGTCGTATTAATTTCTCAACTGGAAAAGTGAGAAAGATGGCGTACCATGCGGTATTAACTCCTCCTGTCAAAATAGTAGTGGTTAGACCTGGCAGATGGCGGTGTCGCAGCGTTTAAAGATTTTGTAAAATGGGTTGCATAAGAAAAACAGCATACGGTCATAAAAAATATTATCATTGTCTACGTTCAAAAAAAGTTTTAACAAAAATTGGTAACGATAATAATAATAAATTGTAATGCCTTTCATTGGAGGAGAAATCGGGAAATGCCACATGTAAACGTTCAAAAGTCGCGTCCGCCACCGCGAAGCGCGTAAAGAGAAAAATAGGAATTGTCTGTACTTAACAATGAGAGTATTTGAAAAATATGAGAATATTAAATTGAATGTTATTATTTGTCATTCATAAGAAGAAAGCAGCAGAGAAAATTTTGAACAAGATAAGTAAAGAAGTACAAAAAATGAAATTTTATCAACAAGTGGTGCATGCATAAATAGTAGTAGAATATGTGAAATAATAGACAAACGTATTGTCAATTGTCATTTACAAAAAGAAAGGAGGGTGGAAGTACTCAATACTGTTTACGTGAGGAGCAAATATGTCTGCTTCGGCACCGTTGAAATGCCAAGTTTATTTGATTGGCACCTTTCAAATTTTTGATGAGGTACCTAGGTATCTCTTTAAAAGTAGTACATATACATCCACATGTAGCTATGTATGCATACGTACCTACAAACGGTAACAGATAAAGGTACCTGATAATTATCAGAATACAAATAAATCACAACATATAGGTGCCTATTATTCTGTTATCTTATTAAAAGTGTGTTTATAAACAAAATTAATCTATGCTAAAGTAAATAAGCGGGTACTAACGTTTCTTGTGTTACGGTCATTTCTAAAAAAAAAGTAAACAAAAAACTCAATAGACGATACTCAGAAAAATGTGTTCGTAGTCTTATAGATTTTTTGCATAATAAAGATAAAATGGGCAAAATGAGAAGGAAGGTTGATCGAACATTATTAACGTCTTATGCTGCAAGTAGACTCATACTTGTTAGGTAAATAGTCCAATATAGCAATTGTTATTGATATACGTGTTTCTTTTAAATAAGTACAGCGCAATAGTTGGCGAAAAGAAAGTTACCGAAACGCCACTAAAACTTGCATTCAATATTTTCCGTAATAGTCGAATATTATGAAAAGGAAGAAACGAATACTGTTTTAACATCTAATTACATGAGAAGAAAAGAAGTAGTACATAAATTGTACGGTTCAACGGTAATTGAAAAAATTGTAATTTCCTTGTCCAAATAGTGTAAAATGCAGTTTAGACTTATGCTATATTTGTTGATACCAGAAACGTTGTTCATTGAAGAGAAATTGAAATTGTTTTGTTTTTTGTATGAAATGTCCAACATACACGTATGATGTGTTTGTGTATCATAATAACAATATGTGTCGTATGTGTAATGCTAAATTGAATAAGGAAAATTATTTCAATAATGACTAATGACCTAACGAATATTTGACTGTGGTGGGTATTAATAGTATAATCTACATTCTACAAAATAGTCATCGTTATCGGAAACAGTTTATTTGTTTATGAAGTACCTATGTGTACATTTCGTTTCGCTTGCTCGTGACCTTGCTTCTGTTGTAGTGCGAATTTCGACTTGGATTTGAATGAAAGAAAATTATACCTACATAACTGATTGCTAGGCAGTGATTTATTTTTCTCTTACTCAATTATACACTGGAACTAAATGACATGTGCTTGCAAAATTAAGTTTTATTAAATTCACTTGACAAAAAAGAGTGAATAATGTTCCTAATGCAAACTACTAATCCGGTAATTTGACAAAGTACAAAACACCGTACCGAAACAAACTTTTCGTGTACTGTTGACATACATCCTGTAAATGAATTACAGTTCTAATTTTGTTGCACAAATAATTACAATTTAGAAAACAACATTCCCAAATATGCAAATGAGGAAAATATAAATATAAATATTCAATAATTTTCTTTCCGTGACTGTACACTTGTTTGTGTAATATACACCTAATGAAGTACGCTAACATATGGATAGGGATTTTAGTTGGGAAATTAGTTAAAATTTACTGATTAAAATGAGGATAATAATAATACATTATTGTTTATAAAATCCAATTGGCAAAGAATTATAACTATGGCATATTTAATGAGAAATTTCCGCAAAAACATGATTTTACAAAAAATTAACTTCAATCGTCTTCCTTGTCTTGTCTTGTTATTTTTAACGCATTTTTTTTTTCCTTCGCGTTCCATCAAAATGAAGCTTTTTAACAGTCGGAACAAATGCAATTTTTACCGATCACTCTAATGTATATGTTTCTCCATCAGTCTACAAAACGTACCTACTTTTTGCACACTTGTGTTACACATTTGTTTCTTTAAAACAGTCAGTGCGTTATTTCTACTTCAAAGTATTGGTATTATTTGCAGGTAATCGCAGAAAATATTAAAGTAACGTTTCCGAATGTGTTCTCTTATAATTATTTATGATTACACTTATCTCACATCTTCGTTTTTTAATTGGATGAAAGTGTGTGTGTTATACGTATGTAAAGATTTCAATATAACTTACAAACACACCTTACATGGCCTTATTGCGAAACATGGCGGACGATTGCTTTATGTATATTGAATTTCATTGCTATATGGATGTTGAAGTTGAATCAATTGAAAAACAATTTCAAAACAGCTAACTGCGATTACCTCTGTGGGATTAACATCTATGTAAATTGTTTTTACTGGTTTAAATAAGTAAATATATTTCATGTTGTTCAGTTTAGAAGTCTTAACTAATAGCTGCGGCATTGTTTACATATTCGTATCACACATCATCTGGCAATTTTTGAAAACTATTCTATTACAAGTTACAGAATAGATTCTTTCCGTAACTTTGATTAAGTGCGTTTACTGAAGAATTGTACGTCAGCACGCCATCATACAAATAAATGTTTTAAAACAATTTTAAAACGTTACAAACGTGTTAATACTTAATAGAACGAAAGATTTGACATACAAATACATGTTTCGAACATTTGGAACTGTTTCGTTTATCAACGTAATAACAACAATTTTTTCCTTGGTCTTTACTCAGGATTATTGTATTTCTTGTAATATACAAACATTTCGTCCTCTCTTTGGAAAATACTAATGTTTCAAATGGTGTCATACCATCACAGTAGTATTGAATAAATGAGATTGTATTTAGTAGAGTGAAAATCGTATCATTAGGAATAAACTTGTTGATCCGGAGGGTGTAATTGTTTTCTACATTTAATTATATGTTTAGTTTTGTAGAGAAACAATTTATTCGTATCCCCAAAACACTCACAATATACTGTATTATTATAGTGTATAAAAATGTACTATTAAGTCATTTATACTGAATTAAGAAAATTGCATTCCGTTCGCTTGTAGTTTACTTATGATTGCCTCTGTAATAATTATAAACACAACAAGATAATTTTAATTATTTTCACAGCATTCACAGTAACCGATGATCACTATCCCCCTACGAGCCCCTCCTTCTTCTTGCCGGTACGTGTTGCTAAAAAGCTTGACTAATGTTCAATATTTATGCATATTTTTTCTACAAGTATTCTGTACCATTGTAACTACAATTTTCATTATTTTTACAGCTTTCACAGTCACCGATCATCGCCACCCCCCTACGAGCCTCTCTTTAAGTTATCTTGCCACAGATTCCGATAAGTCTTACTGAAAAGCTTGACTAACGTTTAATTTTTATGCATCATACGTTTTCTAGACAGTATTCGGTACGATACCTTTCTAAGTATAATTTTCATTATTTTTACAGATTTTACAGTCACTGATGATCTCCGCACCCCTACGAGCCTCTCCTTAAGTTGTCCTGCCACAATTTCAGGTAAATATTTCCAAAAAGTTTGACTAACGTTCAATTTTATGCATACCTTTTCTTGAACGTATTCCGTGCGGTACCTTTCAAAGTATAATTTTCATTATTTTTACAGATTTTACAGCCACTGGTGACCGCCGCCCCCCTACGAGCCTCTCTTTAAGTTGTCCTGCCACAATTTCAGGTAAATATTTTCAAAAAGTTTGACCAACCCATACAGCACATGTTTATCCATAGGATGTTAAAAGAACATCCATTTGGGATTTTAAGGATATCTTATACAGATCCGTTTCATGTTCGGCGGACGTCTTCAGGATGTCGTATGGATAGACGAATGTCACAGTTTCATACATTCATAAAATATACTCAACGGACATTTGAAAAACATACGGACGGGATATTTACAGGACATCTTAGGAATGACACATATATATCGTATTGTTTGCTATCATACTTTTTGATGGAATAGGCTATCTTTATACAAACGCATATGAATCTCTATCTAAGTTTATTGCATACAAATAAAAAAATACTTATTTGAACATGTTATGGATAAATACAAGGTAATAATATTACAATAAGGAATTTCGTTTACTTTTGGTGATTAACTGTTCTTTTGCTCTTCGCAATTTTTTATCCCTTCTTCTAGATTCTTGCTTGAACAACTGGATGTTGCTTGATTTAATCTAGCAGCATCTGTGGAATAGAAAAAAAACATATTAATAGTTTTTAAAAAAATATTAGTATGTAACTTATGATTTATCATACCTATCTAAATTTACTTAATGAAAACTTATAATCCTATTTTATTAATTAGTAACTTACTTATTATCAGTCTAGATAGATGGAGATGACAAAATACTTCCTTCTTTTTGGCACCTTTGGCCAGTTATATCTTACGGAAATATCGTCCGACAAAATTTTTGTAAACACCCTCTTTACAAATTCGTAGGGAGTATGTCCGCCAATTCTTACAACTTCTTGTGCCTAAAAAATATTAACTGCAAGTATTTCTACACAAAAATAATTAAGCAAATTTACCGATAATAATAATAAATTTTCGTGATTAAGAAGTATATCTATTACAGATTCATTTTTAGAGATATTATTTTCTGGAAAACGAGATGTAACAGACAACTGGAATTGTACATTTAATTTATTCGTAGTGCAGTTATTATTATCTGCGTATTTCTGACTAAAGGTATATTTTTTTTTTTGGTATTATATAGATGCTATTAATAAAGAAATTTCAGATGTTTTTTTAGCGACCCTGTATCGCTGTCTCGGCAATTTTAATTTAACCATCACGAAAAAATATTGTTAAGTACGTTATTATTATTATTATCACTTACCTGATTTTATATCGATTTACTGAATAAAAATTCATTTCACTTACGAACAAGATATACACAAGACGTTTACGTTTAATATGATTAATACAAACACTTTAGGAAATCCCACAATCAGGCGGTTACCAGACAACGCTTTTCACTAATCTAAATTATTATTAATCGACAGTAATGGACTTTGGACTATTACAACCCATGTTATAACGTTACCGCTGTTACGATTTGCAAGGGCAAAAGCAAATTCTTTGGCGCCGTTTTATAAAACAATTGTAATGTAATGACGTCAGTGATACTAACGCCACATTATAAAACATACATACAATACATAGGTACATATGTGCCCACATTTTAATATGTATTTTATAATAATATCTGATAATATCTGCTGATATCCACTGGATATCCGATGTATGTCCTATAAAGACACCAGTACATGTGTCCAATGAGGATATACATAGTATGTCCTCAACTAATCCCTTAAGGAAATTGGACATGATGGACGCAATAGGGACCTTATCGTACATCCATAGGATATTGCGTGCTGTATGGGAACGTTCAATTTTATGCATACCTCTTCTTGAACGTATTCCGTGCGGTACCTTTCAAAGTATAATTTTCATTATTTTTACAAATTTTACAGCCAGTGATGATCTCCGCCCCCTACGAGCCTCTCCTTAAGTTGTCCTGCCACAATTTTAGGTATATATTTCCAAAAAGTTTGACTAACGTTCAATTTTATGCAAACCTTTTCTTGAACGTATTCCGTGCGGTACCTTTCTAAGTATAATTTTCATTATTTTTACAGAATTTACAGCCACTGGTGAACGCCGCCCCCCTACGAGCCTCTCTTTAAGTTGTCCTGCCACAATTTCAGGTAAATAATTCCAAAAAGTTTGACTAACGTTCAATTTTATGCATACCTTCTTCTTGAACATATTTCCTGCGGTACCTTCCAAAGTATAATTTTCATTATTTTTACAGATTTTACAGCCACTGGTGAACGCCGCCCCTCTACGAGCCTTTCTTTAAGTTGTTCTGCCACAATTTCAGGTAAATATTTCCAAAAAGTTTGACTAACGTTCAATTTCATGCATACCTTTTCTTGAACGTATTTCGTGCGGTACCTTTCAAAGTACAATTTTCATTATTTTTACAGATTTTACAGCCACTGGTGATCGCCGCCCCCCTACGAGCCTCTCTTTAAGTTGTCCTGCCACAATTTCAGGTAAATAATTCCAAAAAGTTTGACTAGCGTTCAATTTTATGCATACATTTTCTTAAACGTATTCCGTGCGGTACCTTTCTAAGTATAATTTTCATTATTTTTACAGATTTTACAGCCACTGATGATCGCCGCCCCCGTACGAACTACTGTTTGGCTAGCTTTGCCACTCATTCCGGTAAGTGTTGCTGAAAAGCTTGACTAACGTTCACTTTTTATGCATAGTTTTTGTAGAAAGTAGTATGTATGTACCTTTATAAGTATAATGTTTATATTTTTTACAGATTTCACAGTCATTGATCATCGCCGCCCCCCTACGAGCTTATGTTTAAGTTGCCCAGCCATAAGTTCNCTTACTACTGAAAATTGTTAAAAGTTTAAAGTGTTACTATTAAGTTAAACTATATTACTGTTTCTTCTGTTTTGTGACCTTTTCTATTTGGCCGATTGTTTGTTCAAATTACATAAAATATTTTATTTTGTATATTTGTTACATTTAAGAAATATTTCTTACTATTTCACTTATTATTGCTTTTACACTTAAAAATTCACAAGTTCTTATGTTAAGGTGAAAAATGGATAAGTAACAATGTATTTCATTTTTTACAAAAGAAACAATGTGTTTTATAAAAAAAGAAATTGCATTGTTTCTTATCCATTTTTCACTTTAACATACACATTACGAAAAACAATAAGTAACTAACAAATTTAAAGTACGCGCCTTTTTTATTTAGTATTGACTAGACCTGCCGGAGGGCGCGCAAATCAGCGCATTTCGAGTTGACCATCTATTACCCTTTGTATATCTATTATCTATGATGGCGTATGGTTTTCGACTAGTGCTATCTCTTTCATGACACGCTTACGCACTATCGTGAGAGGGATGGATATTGTTCGAAACTTCGTTCCATCTCTTTCTTTTGTTGTATCACAATTCTGACCGCTAAGGCTTGTCCATAAGTAAACGTTAATGGGCGATGGGTTATTATTTGCTATTAACAACCTGTTTTTTAACACGTTGACTGCCACCACGTACTGTAATATAGTTGAAATCGGTAAGGAAACAAAACACTCATTTCCTTGTTGGATAACTATGTTTCAATTTGACAAATACTCGTAAAGGGTGAGTAATTCTACGAGGTCGTTCCCTCACTTAGCAGAATAATCACTCTTGTATTTACTTAGTCAGAAGGGAAACTCAATGTTCTTCACTGATAATATTATTATTATAATATCATTATATTGATTAGTGGAACTTCGAAGAAACAGTAACAAACACTATTCTAATTAATAACTTTATTGTTAAGTAACGAACTTACATTAGGAAAAAGAAGCATTAAGACTGTCCCAAATAAGGGAACCAAAGTATTTATACCTTAAGCTAGTTCTTAATGGCCAAGGTCAGGAAGAGGGGTTACCATGATGATATTTGCATATTTACTTCTTATCAGAACTAAAAAACAGATCCCAGTTTTTTTGAAGTAGGGTAAGTTCGTTTCATGGGAGTTGCTATGTAACGAAATCATCCAACGGATGTCTCGTAGTGAAGATCGCTTGAGCCGTGAGCGCGCTAGGGAACTCCAGCGTGTATAGTGTTAAATTTAAATTCATAGTGTACAAGTAATACCATGAAACCATTCATTAAACCAATTCCTTAACCCCTGTCCCGGTATGTTTATGAGTTTGAATAAGTTTCATTTCAGTAGCGTGTATTAGGTAAAGTATTAAAGGATCATGCATGTCGGTAATAAAAGTATGTAGACTGTAGCAAGATATGGGCACTTTGATCAGTCAAACTAATAACATACTTTAATTTAATTTATATGTAAGTTATTTCTATTCAGGTAATATGTCTATTTCATATTATAACTTTTTTTAGTATAAATGTCATTTTATTTTGAGTATTTTGAAGCTATAAATTGAAATGATATTCTAATGAAATTTTTGTTGTAGCTATATCAGGTAGATTGTTTGCAGTAAGCTCTTAACGAATTGTAACCATTGTGTGGATAGGTATAGCAAGAATACTACAAACCATCGATATCAACAAAAACATTTATTTATTAATAATTATGTAAAGATGCCTCGCGGTTCGTGAGGTTATGATATGACTTACCACCATTGAACTAGACCACAGATACTGGAACGCGCTCGCTATGTTAAATTTGTGAGCGCAAGCGTGCGAATAGCTCCCGCTGGTGCGAAGTGGCATACCATCCCTCTTTCAAACACAGGTGCTTATGAGTCAATAGCGGTAGTCAGGTGTAAATGAGGCAGGTGTGCGATACCCCGTTATGATTTTACATTGTCGTGCGGTATCTTTATTGCAGAAATTATTAACAGATTATTGGCGTGTTTTAAAATTTGTTAAAAAGCAATACAATTAATTCAAAAAAGTTCTAATTTTAATTAGCTAAATTATTCTAATTAAGTTAAAGTATTCTAATTAAGTTAATAATATATTTTAATAAATTAAACATGATGTATGTTTACCCTGATAAAGACCACTCAATATTACATGTAAACAGATAATTACAGCGAGAACATTGCTTCACAGTTTATGAACATAAATGTTTATGTA
>NW_020442425.1:370833-379274 GCF_000699045.2 Agrilus planipennis
TGTTAATTTCATTGTTTTAATCTCTAATTAATACTTATTTATGGAATTTTAAGTTTTCATTGGATCTCCATTCATTTGTGCACCTATATGCACAACAATATTTAACCATTTCAACTAATTACTTTAAAAAACTAAAAAAAAAATAACAACACAGTCTAAATAACACCTCTATTTACGTTAGTACGACGCAGACAGATAACCACCCCACAGCGTCTGACCTTGTCTAACACTTGGGATCACCTTTCTCAACAGCTTCCCATAAGCGAGCTCATTCCAGTATTCCCCTCCACTTCAATGTTTGCCACCCAACAGTACCGCCACTCGCGTCATTATTATGTACTTGACGTCTGGCGGTTGTGGTTGCCAGTCCCATCGACGTATATTAATGGACGTGCCTAAGGTGTCAGAATTGTGGTACGACTAAAGAAAGGGATGGAACGAAGCTTCTTGTCATACCACAATTCTGACCGCTAAGGCATGTCCATTAGTAAACGTCGATGGTTTATGGATTTCAGTTTCACAGCTATGATCCTCACTGACAGCTGCAGTAGCCTCTCTTGAGTGACGGTTAACCATGGCTTGTCGACCCTCCTGTCAAAAATAGTGCATACTAAACCTGGCAGGTGGTGGTGTTTGCAGCGTTTAAATATTTTGTAAAATGGGTTACATGAGAAAACCAGTATACGATCATTAAAAATATTATCATTATTTTTATTTGCACTGGAGTAATTAGGGTTGTCTACGTTCAAAAGAAGTTCTTATAAAAATTGGTAACGGTAATAATAATGACTTGTAATGCCTTTACATTGAAGGAGAAATCGGGAAATACCACATGTAAACGTTCAAAAGTCGCGTCCGCCACCGCGAAGCGCGTAAAGAGAAAAATAGGAATTGTCTGTAGTTATCAATGAGAGTATTTTGAAAATGTGAAAATATGAAGTTGGATGTTATCATTTGGCATGGGCAAAGTCAGAAGGAACGCTGATTGAACTGTACTTATACTGTAAAGTAGAATTGAACTCATACTTGTTAGGTAAATGATCCAATATAGCAATTGTTATTGATATACGTATTTCTTTTTAATATGTATACCGCAATAGTTCTCTAAAAGAGAAGTTACCGAATCTCCATTAAAGCTTGCATTCTATATTTTCCGTAATAGTCGAATATTATGAAAAGGAAGAAATTAATAGTGTTTTAATATCGAATTACATGAGAAGAAAAGAGATAGTACATAAATCGTACGGTTCAACTGTAATTGAAAAAATTGTAATTTCCTTGTCGAAATAGTCTAAAATGCAGTTTAGACTTTTGCTGTATTTCTTGGTATTATGTTATTATCAGAAACGTTGTTCATTTAAAAGAAATTAAAATTGTTTTGTTTTTATTATGAGATGTCCAACATACACGTATGATGTTTTTCTGTATTATAGTAACAATATGTGTCGTATGTATAATGTTAAATTGAATAAGGAATATTATTGCAATAATGACTAATGACTTAGCGAATGTTTTGACTGTGGTGGGTGTATGAATAGTATAATGTAAAATAGTCAGCGTTACCGGAACCAGTTTATTTATTAATGATGTAAGTTATATTCACCTATATTTCACACGCTGAGCATTGAGTATCATATTACTCGTACGTTCTAATCTAACCTAATGCCTCATCATTTATATGTATTATGTATTTTCATTTTTTTTTATGTGCAGAAAAAGAAAGAATAATTTTTAGAGTTAGTTGTTAGTTAGTTACTTTTCATCTTTCTAATAATTAAGTTGATTGTAATCTCTAGTTTTTAATAAACGTTTGACTATGTCGCGTTCTTTAATTGAGCTGTACGCGCTCACTTCCAAGCAATTAAACCAGTACACACTTTTTGAGAACAAACTTTATTTCTTATTGCTAACACTTAACTTAATTTATACTTAACACTTAACTTAAAATAAGAGATGGAAAAGATGTAGAAAATTTGGATGTTGAAAGAACAGAATTAATAGTTAGAACTCTCTCGAAATCTGGTACCTGCTCCCTTTTATAGGGACGCTAGAGAAAACGCCATTTAGGACACTTCTCAGAATAGTTTCAAGTACGGTGCCAGTTTTATAGCACCAAGTGCACAAAGTATGACTTACAACGGCAAAAAAAATACAAATTAGTAAATATTACATTTTCTATTTAAGTCTTGATATTTGTTGTTAAATAATGACATGGGGTATAATAATGATATGTGATATTTGATGATAACCTAAAAAAATGTATGATACGAATATTACATACTTATATATGAAACGCTTATTAAACTAAAAATTAACATGTGTGTGGGAACCCATTTGTTTTTATATATTTTATCTTTTTTTTTTCTTTTGCCCGGTACTGTACATAATTATTTAATCAATCAGAAGGCGATACTTGAGTTTGGAAACGCGGGAGGACGTGAGGGCGGCCGGCATTCTGCGACGAGAATCAAATCTGTTGTGACGTATCAAAAAAGGCCGGGGACGCGAATTACAAAAGACGTTAAGATTGCACAATGTTGGTTGGGGTGTCGATGTGTTTTTAGTATTGGTTGTTCTTGTAAATCTATGTAATATTTCAAGTCATCATCTTCGTAACGTAATAATACTTGCTATTGGAAAATATATATATATTCTTTTCCTTCGAAAAGACCCGGTGCAGTTTTTATTTCAACAACCATCAATAAAAATCCTACATTTTGGGGGCTCAGCCGGGATGGAAAAGTGGATATATGGAACAGGAATAGAACAGCGAATGTGAAATATAACGTGAAGACGAGTTGGAACTGTGAATTAATTTGAAGGTTCAAAGATCAAATTTTACCAGCAGTTCGAGAGGGTGATATAAACTGAGTCGAGCGGAAAGGTGTAAATGTGACATAACAGTTTCTAACATTTGGTGCAAAGCTGTCCTGATTGTGAATTGTGCAATACTGTGGCCAAAATTACCAGATTGGAAAGTGACTGTCTGTTTGATACGTGTTGGAGGAGGTGTCATTGTTTTGTTTGTCCAAATCCGTAGATCTGGAAGAGTTGCTTCTCATATAAGCGGTCGATCTGGAGACCCTGCGACGGAAGATTGTGTCCTTAAATGGAATGGTAACAGGAAGAAGTATAAGAGATTCGTCAGTGATAAGGTTGGATGCATGTTTTCTAATTTCAATTGGAGAATTGATTTTATTTATTTCAACATTGGTGGAGAAATTTTCTGATTTATTTTTAGAATTAAGATAGTTTTTAGTTTTTGAATTGTTCGATAATTACTGTATTTTTTTTGTAAGTGCAATTACTTAACGTATTATTCATTGCTTGATGCCTTCTTCGAAGTCGTTGATTCGGTTGCAGATTGTCGCTCGCTATCGCGTTTAGTTCGGATAACTATAAACAAACCGGTGTTAACTTGATAAATGTTTCCTGTCTTAATATTTTGTTTATGCTTAGTTTTCATTGAGTTGTTCGTGGAATTGCAAAGTAGATTTAACAAACAGCCTATTGTAGAATATTATTTTTAAGAATACATTGATATTGTTAACATGTCGACTTTGGGAGAATTTTCAGAGATTGAACATCATATTACACGAGCTAAAATTACTGCTATTAATGCGTTACACAAAATTTGTTTTGAAACCGATGGTGAACCTCGTAAATCTCGTAGAGCATTACGTGGGTTTTCGGGTTTTGAATGGGACGAACACACTGACGAGTATTCCGCCAAAATACAGTATGTCACAAACAATTTGCAATTAGCTGATTTGATTGCTGTGTGTAACATACTGGAGCTAGATTATAAAGGTAGCCCCGAGGAAATAATTGATCGCATTTGTTCATTCTTGATTAAATTCGAACGTAATAATGACGCAAAAGATGCTGACAGTGGAGAATCTGATGACGAAGACGATAACCAAAATGATGGAACTGACGGAAACACTGGTGACGAAGAGCATAAAACTGATGACGATGAGGACGAAGCCGTTGAAGGAACTGTTCCTTTGGTCCGCCGAAAAGCAAGCGCCGTGAACGGCAGAGATAATAATTCACTCACGTTCAGAGACATCGAAGATAATATTAGACCGTTTGACGGGAAAGACGACTATCCTATCAAGAAGTGGATTGACGATTTCGAGGATACTGCTAATCTTATGGGATGGAATGATCTTCAGAAATTAATCTTCGCTAAAAAATCGCTACGTGGGTTGGCAAAGTTGTACGTACAGTCACAGAAGGGTATCAAAACATGGGGAGTGCTGAAAAGAAAGTTGATTAGCGAATTTGAGATTAAAGTTAGCAGCGCGCAAATACATAAACTCTTGATGACTAGAAGAAAAAGACATGATGAGGGAATTCAAGAGTACGTTTTGACTATGAGGGAAATCGGAAGTCGTGCCTATATCGAATATATATAATATATATATATTCACCTATATTTCACACGCTGAGCATTGAGTATCATATTACTCGTACGTTCTAATCTAACCTAATGCCTCATCATTTATATGTATTATGTATTTTCATTTTTTTTTATGTGCAGAAAAAGAAAGAATAATTTTTAGAGTTAGTTGTTAGTTAGTTACTTTTCATCTTTCTAATAATTAAGTTGATTGTAATCTCTAGTTTTTAATAAACGTTTGACTATGTCGCGTTCTTTAATTGAGCTGTACGCGCTCACTTCCAAGCAATTAAACCAGTACACACTTTTTGAGAACAAACTTTATTTCTTATTGCTAACACTTAACTTAATTTATACTTAACACTTAACTTAAAATAAGAGATGGAAAAGATGTAGAAAATTTGGATGTTGAAAGAACAGAATTAATAGTTAGAACTCTCTCGAAATCTGGTACCTGCTCCCTTTTATAGGGACGCNGACAGGGCTAAATTAACTGCATTGTTTGATACAGGAAGCGAGGTATCCGTTATGCGCCAAGATGTGTATGAAAAGCATTTTAAGGGGGAACCATTAATTAACGAAATTATTTCGCTTAAGGGGATTGGAAATACTAATGTGAAGACAATGGGTTGTTTTAAAACAAATGTCATTATTGATGCTGAGGATTTCAGACTGACGTTCCATGTTGTATCTGAGGATGCATTTCAATTTCAGATAATAGTCGGTAACAATTTGTTGAGGCAGGCTAACGTACGTATTGAGGAAGATGGAATCGTTGTGGTGAAGAAACAAAACGAGAATTTTCTAATGAATATTACTGTGGACACAAATACTGAGGAAAATAATGAGTTGGATCTAGTTCACATAGAGGATCAAGAAATCAAAAAGGAAACAGCAAGCATTGTCAACAATTATAAACCAAAGAAGACTAAAACCTCAGATGTCAAGATGAAAATTCTAATGAGGACTGATGAACCAATCAATCAAAGACCACGAAGATTATCGGAGCCTGAGAAAGAAGAAGTTGAGAGACAGATCAATGAATGGTTGAAAGAAGGCATAGTTAGAGAAAGCTCATCTGATTTTGCTAGTCCGATAGTACTGGTAAAAAAGAAAAATGGATCGACAAGAATATGCTGCGATTATCGGAAACTCAATGCTAATATACGTAATAAAAGATAGGTTTCCGTTACCGCTTATTGAGGACGTACTAGACAAATTACAGGGAGTAAGAATATTTTCGACGATTGACCTGAAAAATGGATTTTTCCATGTCGACGTGGAGGAAGATAGCGTTAAGTATACATCATTTGTAACGCATAATGGACAATACGAATTTCTCAAGTGTCCATTTGGGTTATGCAACAGCCCAGCTGTGTTTCAACGTTATATAAGTCACATTTTCCGACCACTTATATCAAAGGGCATTGTCATTTATTATATGGATGACATTATTATCCCCAGTACAACGATTCAAGAGGGTATTGAACGATTACAAATGGTATTGGATTTGGCTAGCGAGTATGGCCTAGAAATAAGAAAATCAAAGTGTCAATTTTTGAGGAAGACTGTGCAGTTCTTAGGATATGTAATAGAGGATGGCAGGGTAATGCCTTCAGAAGAAAAGACGATAGCTATTAAACGATTTCCGGAACCAACGACACCCAGACAACTCCAGTCGTATTTAGGACTAACCGGTTACTTCAGGAAATTTATTCCATCTTATTCCACCATTGCAAAACCACTTAGCGACATGCTTAGGAAAAACGTTCCGTTTGAATGGTGAGAAAAACAACACGAGGCATTTCTAATGTTAAAAGAATTATTAACGAGTTACCCAGTTTTACATATTTTTCAAAGAGGACTACCAACTGAATTGCACACGGATGCTAGCATGTATGGCTATGGAGCGTGCCTAATGCAAAAAGCCAACGAAGACGCTAAGTTGCATCCGGTTTACTATTTGAGTAAGAAGACAACACCAGCCGAGGAAAAGTATACTTCCTATGAATTAGAAGTTTTAGCCATCATAACAGCAGTGAAGAAGTTTCGAATCTATCTAATGGGGTCCAAGTTCAAAATAGTAACGGATTGCTCCGCCTTTCAGAAAACTATGCAGAAAAAGGATTTAACGACGAGGGTAGCAAGGTGGGCACTGCTGCTAGAAGATTATGACTACGAAATCGAACACCGCAGGGGTAGTCGAATGGCTCATGTTGACGCCTTAAGTAGGTATCCGGTGGTAATGACCATGACCACAGAAGACGGCGTAATCCAAAGAGTAAAAAAGGCACAGGATGGCGATGACAGGATAGTTACGATCAAAAAATTATTAACAGCAGGTCAACAGCATGAAGACCATCTGATTAAGAATGGCATTTTATATAAGTACGAAAATGGCTTAGAACTATTAGTGGTGCCTAAGGCCATGCAGACTGAAATTATTAGAGCTGCACATGAAGATGGTCACTTTGCAGTAAAGAAAACAGAAGAGTTGCTAAAACAAAACTATTACATTCCCAAAATGACGAATAAGATACAAAATGTTATAACAAACTGTGTTCCATGCATTCTTGGTAACAGAAAGGAAGGAAAAGGAGAGGGATTACTTCACCCTATTCCGAAAAGAGATGGACCACTACATACGTATCACGCAGACCATTTGGGGCCGATTCCTTCCACTAATAAGAACTATCAATATATTTTCACGATTGTGGACGATTTTAGCAAATTCACATGGATTTATCCAGTGAAGTCTACTACAGCGAGGGAAGTGATAAATTGTCTAGTTAGGCAGCAAAAGATTTTTGGAAACCCCGACAGAATAATCACAGATAAGGGTTCCGCCTTTACCTCCAGAGAATTTGCTGATTATTGCAAAGATGAACAAATTACACATGTGACCATTACGACCGGTGTGACACGTGGTAATGGACAAGTTGAAAGAATACATAGGACCATTATTCCGGTACTCACCAAGTTAGCTATCCATGACCCAACGAAATGGTACAAGTACGTTGACAGGGTCCAACGAGCACTGAACTCAACTTATCAGAGAAGCATCAATACTACTCCTTTTGAGGTACTAACAGGTGTCAAGATGAGAACAAAAGAGGACATAAGACTAAAAGACCTTATCGAGGAAGAGGCCAGAAAACAATTTTCCGAAGACAGAGAACAACTAAGAAATAATTGTAAGAAACAATTAGCAAAAATTCAGGAGGAAAACAAGAAAAGCTACAATTTGAGGAGGAGGAAACCAAAGCTTTACAAAGAGGGTGATCTGGTAGCTATCAAAAGAACTCAATTTGGAACGGGACTGAAAGTCCATCGGAAGTTCTTGGGGCCATACGAGATTATCAAGGCAAAGGAGAGTGATAGGTACGATGTTTTGAAGGTCGGAAATCATGATGGACCTATCCGAACAAGTACATGTGCTGAATTCATGAAACCATGGGTAAACGCTGAGTTAGAGTCCGAGACGGACTTATAGTCGGATGGCCGAGTGTGGGAACCCATTTGTTTTTATATATTTTATCTTTTTTTTTTTTTTGCCCGGTACTGTACATAATTATTTAATCAATTAAATAGCGATACTTGAGTGGAAACGCGGGAGGACGTGAGGGCGGCCGGCATTCTGCGACGAGAATCAAATCTGTTGTGACGTATCAAAAAAGGCCGGGGACGCGAATTACAAAAGACGTTAAGATTGCACAATGTTGGTTGGGGTGTCGATGTGTTTTTAGTATTGGTTGTTCTTGTAAATCTATGTAATATCTCAAGTCATCATCTTCGTAACGTTTATAATACTTGCTATTGGAAAATATATATATTCTTTTCCTTCGAAAAGACCCGGTGCAGTTTTATTTCAACAACACTCAATAAAAATCCTACATACGTGGTAGTAGGATGAAATGGATGGCCTAAATCGTCTTTGAACGGTGTGAAACGACGATTTGTGACATTTACAGGAACCTATCATGAGGCGTTCCCAAACGATTTTCCACCAAAATAGTCTAGGTACCTACTGCATCTA
>NW_020442425.1:379421-400737 GCF_000699045.2 Agrilus planipennis
ATTTACAAATTACACAAAATATTATTATAAAAACAATAAATAAAGTAAGAGCAGTAGAATAAGTTACAGAATTTCGTATAAAAACATATCTTTTTTCGTGCAATTGTTCGAAAATGTCTTTTAATTTTAGACTGGCGATTCCCAGATCTTCCAGCGAGGATATTGTGGATTTGTAGTTCTGTGATAGATATGGCAATGTGATGTTTTCCAATTTTTTTCTTTCCTCTTCCCCACAACAGTCCTCCAGTACGTTTATGGTCGGAATGAAATTTAAAAGTATGGTTTTGTTCTCGTACGAATAAAAGGGAACCAACTTAGCGTCAGTGCCGTAGCCCATACAGTTCACATTTAACGTTATACTGCCCGTTTTGTACAAATTTACACTTACTAGACTTTTAGCGTTTACACAATTTACCGTTACAGTCTCTTTATCATCGGCGATCACATATAACCACGTATTAATCTTGTTGATACGATGCCAAATATTTTGTTTTAGTTTGGTTATTCTATAGTCACAATATTTAAAAGCGCCTTTCTTATTGTTGTATAGACCGATTTCACAAATTTCCGAATTTAAAGTTAATCGTGCCGGCTATTTTTGCTTGCGTGCCTTATAATACTCAAGTTCATTTTGACTTATCAGAACGAATAATTGTTTAGTTTTATTAATAGCGAGGTGTGATGTGGTAGGCTGAATGAAAATATAGCCGTCTGATGAATCCAGTTTCGATGGCAAATGGTAAAATTTGAAGATGGTAAACTCTTCATCTCGTACTAATGGAATTTTTATGACTATGATGAGGTGCTGATTTACAATAGCGATATCGGTGTACATCGTGGACACCGATATCGTCTACCATCAGAAATTTCTGTGAAATACAAAATACCGTCTGGCATTATTGGGGGCTATAAGTACAAGGACTTCAAAAATTTGCCGGTTTATGATGGTTTATTGCTTTGATGTTTATGAGGCTTTTTGGGACAGATTTGGTGGTTACGGTGGTCGACGATACTTTTAAATGTTATCGAGATTATATAGACATTCGGTTAGCGACTGCAATCACACGCACATGCATTTTTTATTCTCTCTGTTTCGATTGTAAAGCTTAGAAATTAACTAAATTAGTAAACAGCCATGATCCGTTATTTTATTTTAAAGAAATTGCTATGTCAAATTAATTTGGGGCATCAAAGGTCAAATTACTTGAATGGAAACATTTTTAAGTAAATACAAGGCCGGACCGCCTGATGGTCTCAAACTTCAATTACGAATCGACAAATTAAAGTCATCCTATTTACCATTTGACAGAATTCAAGACGAGATCGAACTACAAGAGCTAGGTGTCTACGAATATGAGCGTTTTGAGATACAGAAAGCTTATTTCGATGTCCTTGCGGAAGCTAAAAACTTATTGCGGATTTCGTTACCACAATCATTGGCGAAGAATTCGAACCAACGATTGGAGGAAGAGTTTCATCCACGAGTTGTGAAACGTCGGGTCAAACTACAAGAAGCTTCTTTGCCTCGTTTCAATGGGCGTTACGAAGACTGGTTATCGTTTAAGGATTCATTTGTCTCTTATCGACAGTCAAGTGGATTTGACTAATGTAGAAAAACTACAATATCTCAAATCATGTGTGATAGGAGAAGCTGCAAAGAAAATTAAAACTATAAGTATAATGGACGACAACTACAAACGTGCGTGGGATACATTGCAATGAGCATACGCAGACAAACGATTGATTATCAGCAAACATTTGAGTTTGTTGCTTCAACTACCTGTGCAAGAACGTGAGACAGCTGAAGGCCTTAGAAAAGTGGCTGATGACACATTACAGCATTTAGAATAGTTGGCGACACTGGGTGTAAATGTCTCAGAAGTGCAGAACTTAGAAAAAAAGCTGCATCCTTTGACTGCCGAGAAATGGGAGCAAACACTACAGCGAGGCGTTTTTCTTACCTTGAACGACATGACAGAGTTTCTTTATAAAAGACTGTCTAAACGTAACAACAACCAGGATGGAAGCTACAGGACAACGAAGGCCGCTCCGCCAAATAGATCTTACAATCAACACAAGGTCAAAGGAAATGCGCCAGGAACCGCCAAGCAAGCGTTTGTATCCAATAAACCTACTACTTGTCCGATTTGCCCGGAATCTACGCATCAATTTTTCCGCTGCACTAAATTTCACGAATTACCCCTGGCCAAACGCACGGAGGTAGTACAACAAGCGTCATTGTGTAAAAAATTGCCTGAAGAAACACGATGCAAAGGCCTGTACGTAAACAAGGTGTTGTGAGTGTAATGAGCCGCATAATATATTATTGCACAAATTACTAGTAGTTCATGCGGGAGATCAGCAGCTTTCCGTTTCCCTAACGACGCGCGTCATATCAAGTCACCTTATGACGAGCGTAATTGTCGATATATTAGATAATCACGGCATTCTTATTAAGGGTCGTGCTTTATTAGATACCTGCTCTAGTGAGAATTTTATAACAGAGAGTTTAGCGAAATGGTTAAATTTGTCTATGAAAAAATGCTGCGTTCCCGTAGGTGCGCTCAATCAATTGATGACAGCAACGAAATATTCTGTCACTGTAACTCTGCAATCTCGAATCAGCAATTATCGAAAAATTTAGATTTCCTAACGGTACCAGCTATCACGAATGATCTCCCGCTGAACTGCTACAGCGAGAAGATATACAGATTCCGCCGAATATCCGATTAGCAGATCCAGAGTTTTATAAACCAGCTCCCATAGATTTGCTTCTAGCCTTCGGACCGACACTGGTTTCTTTTTGTATTGGGCAGATTAAATTATCAAATGAATTGGAAAACCTGTACCTACAAAAAACAAGATACGGTGGGGTGATACGAGGACGCATAATTAACAACAGCGATGTACCACGTACCGTTTGTAATTTGATCACATTGCAGCGCGATATCGCTCGTTTTTGGGAAATAGAAGCAGGAACAATATTATCTCATCGTTCTGCTGAAGAAAACCAATGTGAAGAACATTCCAAAAATCACACTTCGCGCGACAATTCGGGCCGCTACATCGTTTCTCTCCCATTTAAAAATGACAGCAAGCAGCTCGGCGAGTCGCGGTCACGGGCATTGAAGAGGTTAAATTCGTTGTTTAATAAATTTCAAAGGGATCCCAAGATAAAGGAAGCATACACATCTGTAATCGACGAGTACTTGGGACTCAAACATATGACTGAAGTCGAAGACGATAAGGCAGAAGGGTTTTATCTACCTCATCACACGCCGTTATTAAAGATTCAAGCACGACCACAAAACTGCGTGTAGTTTTCGATGCATTGGCCAAAACAAGTTCTGGGGTCTCCCTCAACGATACTCTGATGGTTGGACCTGCCATTCAGGAAGATATGCTTTCCTTTATACTATTATGTTATTATTGCCGATATCGAAAAAATGTATAGGCAAATATTAATTAATAAAACGATAGGAAATTTCAACGAATACTTTGGAAAAGGGAGGACCGCATAGTTACCTTCGAATTAAATACAGTAACTTTTGTTATAGCCCCTGCCCCATATCTCGCGATTCGATGTATATACCAATTGGTAGACGACGAGGGCGGTAAATTTCCACTAGGTGAATATGCTTTAAAACGTGATCTATACGTGAATAATTTACTAACTGGAGCAGAAACCATTAAAGAAGCACGTAAGATACAGCAAGTAACGCAAGTGATGCAGCTCGGTTGATTTAACATGCGACAATGGGCATCAAACGAATCGCGAATCTTACATAGTTTAACGGAAGAGCAGATTGATGCACGTTTCCATTTTGACGGCGACAGAACGGTAAAAACATTAGGCATATCGTGGGGTGCAAAGACGGAGAATATATTGTACACGGTTAACTCGCTTGACGCAAAATTAGCAAAGTCAAAAAGATCCATTTTATCTGAGAAAGCAAAAATATTTGATCCTTTAGGACTATTAGGACCAAATATTTTATACGCTAAGTCAATTATGCAACAACTTTGGGCATTAAAACTTAGTTGGAATGAGTCCGTCCCCATCAGCGTATATACTCAATGGAACGACTGCCAGACAATTGCCGCTTTTAAATAATTTGAAATTTGACAGAAGGGTTGTATATTCCAGTCCAAATTTCCTTCAACTTCATGGGTTCTGCGATGCAAGCAACACAGGATACGGTGCCTGCATTACATAAGATCAAGCAACAGACAAGACAACGTTAAATGGCAACTACTCAGTGCTAAATCATGAGTTGCTCCTTTAAAAACTGTATTCATACCATAACTCAATTATTGTCAAAATTATTTGATTAAGTTTCGAAAACAATTAACTTACCATTTTATTGAGTATTTTTTTGGACTGACTCGACAATTACGCTTCAGTGGATAAACTCGTCACCGCACTTGCTCAAAAAAACCTTTGTAGCCAATCGCGTAGCGGATATTCAAACTAAAACGAAGATCCGAGGAATGGAGGCACGTGCCTGCGGGATGTAATCCAGCAGATGCTTTGTCTAGAGGTCAACTAACTGAAGACTTTTAAAGAATGAACTGTGGAGTGAAGCTTCTCATTGGTTAAGGAAAGGGGAAGATTTGTGGCCTAAGACAATTATCTCAGCCATTGATGTTTTGCCAGAAACGAAGAAAATAACTTGTCTTGTAACTAATAATGTAGATTTCTTCCACAACTTTTCCTCATTTAGAAAATTAAAACGAGTTATGGCCTATTGTTTGCGTGTGAGACCTAAAACCTACCGGCAGTTTAAGACCTGAGGAACTATGGTATGCTGAAAGGGTAATACTCAAACTAGCCCAAGCTTCGTTATCAAGCGAGAGAGTGGATGAAATCACTCAAAGGAAAACGGGAAGGTTAGACCACAAACGATTGCAAGCCCTTAACCCGTTTATTGACCATGATGGTTGAATGCGCGTAGGAGGTCGTCTAAAAAATGCAACCGTTTCATATGCGCAACAGCACCCAATACTGTTACCACAGTCGCATCATGTAACAAATCTAATAACTCGAGAATATCAAACCAATAATTTTGACGCTGGTATTCAAACGACTCTGTATTTGATGCGTCAAAGGTATTGGGTCATAAATAGATGCAATCAAGTTACGAATAATACGATTGTGTATTCGCTGTTTCCGAGCCAATCCGCCGACTACAAACAACGTGACGGAAATCTTCCAGAGGTTCGAATCACGCAAGCAAGACCGTTTTCAAACGTTGGCCTGAACTATTGCGGACCATATTTTATAAAACAGAAAAAACATTACAATAGGACTCTAATAAAATTGTGGGAACACTCGGTATAGCGAAAAACATTTATTGTTGTGTATCAATTAAGACTCTACATTTGTGCTGACTTAGTTAGGTCGCGACACACTGTCACTAACTAGGTTAACGGCAAATACACACACAAATGTAAAGTGCTGAAATGTTCTTTGCCATTTAATCCATGTAAATAAATTTTGTATAAATACTCTGTAAATATTCGAATAAAATCAGTCTAACACCAGGCTCGCNTTTTGTATAAATACTCTGTAAATATTCGAATAAAATTATCACACCTTACTACGACCACACAGGGTGACTACAGTGGTGACCCCGACAACGAACAGATGAACTGCGACAGCCGAAATAGTTATCTCAATTGTCGCCAACGAAGGAAGGAACGTCGTCGTCAACGTGCCCTTTTGCGCCAGATCGCCCAACTGCAACTTGGAACCCCAGGTCCAGCGTCCGGTGAACCGTCTGACTAGGACCAATATCTCCAGCATCAACGTTTTCTGCGTGAGTTGTTCAGTGCATTGGAAAACACATATTCACCCTTGCTGGGCGTGCCACCTCAGCCTGTTAGACGATAACAATTCATCTGCCTTTCTCCTATGGGTTCCTCGCCATCCAAAGAAGAGATTGTTATTGCTCAATCCGCCGCGGGAAATGCGACTGCCTCGCCCTGGTACGCAACGATTGTCTCCTTTACATTATAATCTCGTTACAAGTAATCGGCCTACTTTGGACGGCCTACCGTGAATACCGGCGTCATCTACATCAACATATCAACAAAAAGGTCGCCCAGGCCAACCGTAACGTGGAAATTTAACCATGTCACGCCCACAAAATACCCAACCTGCCTCCTCCATCGACCGTCCAGCTGTCAAGCTGCCACCCTTCGTGCCATCCGACCCTGAATTATGGTTTTGCATGGTGGAACGAAGTTTTGAAGCCTCTGGAGTCACATCTGAATCGACAAGATTCGGGTATGTATTGGGAAATTTGGATCCGCGGTACGCAGCCGAAGTGCGTGACATTATAATAAACCCACCTGCGACTGAACCATATGCTACTATCAAAGCAGCACTCATTCGTCGGTTGGGCACTTCACAAGAATTAAGGACCAAACAATTGCTGGGACAGGAAGAAATCGGTGACAGGAAACCATCCCAATTTCTGCGTCACCTTCAAAACCTGGCTGGGAACTCTACTACAGAAAATCTATTACGCACAATCTGGTCAGGTCGCCTTCCGCAAAATCTACAGACGGTCATAGCAACGATGAAGGACAAGCAGTTGGATGAAGTTGCCGAAATAGCCGACTATATCATGGAAGCAACGCAAACACAGTCCATGATAGCAACCACGGCCACGCCTTCTCCACAGCACAATGCCATCCAACTACTGACCAATAAGGTGCAAGCACTTCAGATGGATCTGCACCAAATAAGACGACATATGGTGAGAGGTTCGAGGACAAGATCTCGATCTCATTCGAGAGGCACTTCTTCGCAAAGACGATCCAACAGCAACAACAGGAGCAGTGACCTTTGCTTCTACCACAGCAGATTCCAAGACAAGGCACGGAAATGCATTCCTCCGTGCAGGAAGTCATCGGGAAACCTACAGGGAGCTCACTAATGGCGACAAGTGAGGTCCACACAACGCAGCGTCGCCTATTTGTAACGGATAGAGCCACAAACCAAAAATTTCTGGTCGACACCGGTGCAGATATCTGCGTGTATCCCAAGTCACTAATACCTGGGCCACGTCAGAAATCCACATTCATGCTACAAGCAGGAAACGGCACCAACATACCGACCTATGGTACTATTATTCTGTCGCTCAACTTAGACCTACGAAGATGTTTCCCATGGCGTTAAATTATAGCCGACGTCACCAAACCAATTATCGGTGCAGACTTCCTAGCGCACTATCAACTGCTGGTAGATTTAAGCAACCAACGACTCTTGGATCGACTGACACACCTCACCGCCTCTGGTCGACTAATCAACTGCAGCCAACCTTCCGTCACTTTCGTTACAGGAACGAAACCGACCACTTCGCCATACCACGAGATACTTCGTGATTTTCCGTCATTAACTCGACCCAACGGCCAAATCACCTTCTCGAAACATGCAACAAGGCACTATATAAACACTACCCCCGGTCCACCAGTAGCATGCAAACCACGTCGTTTAGCCCCGGACCGTTTCTCTGCAGCAAAGAGAGAATTTGAAACGTTGGTACAACTGGGTATCGCACGTCCCTCCTCCAGCCCCTGGGCATCGCCACTGCACATGGTCCCAAAGAAAGACGATGAATGGCGCCCATGCGGAGACTACCGTGCTCTCAACGCGAGAACAATCCCGGACAGATATCCAGTACGCAACATCGACGATTTCACGCATGCACTAGCAAATAAGAAGATTTTCTCCACAATCGACTTGGTTAGAGCGTATAACCAAATTCCAGTCGCAGAGGAAGACATCCCAAAGACAGCAATTACAACACCTTTTGGATTGTTCGAGTTTCCTCATATGAATTTTGGTTTACGTAACGCCAGCCAAACATTTCAACGTTTTATTGACGAAGTGTTACACGGCCTTGACTTCTGTTTTGCTTACATCGACGACATACTGGTCGCATCAGAAAATGCTGAGCAGCACAAACAGCATTTACGCACGTTGTTTACTCGTCTACAGTCATACGGAATACTGCTTAACCAAGCAAAATGCAACTTTGGTAAACAAGAAGTCTCTTTTCTAGGTTATTCTGTCTCGGCAAATGGAATACGTCCTTTACCCGACAGAGTAACAGCAATCTCCAATTTCCCCAAGCCTACTACCGCAAAACAATTGCGACGTTTCCTGGGTATGCTCAACTTTTACAGAAAGTTCTTGCCTAACGCTGCCCGCATTCATTCTGCTCTGAATGAACTTTTACTGGGGAAGATCAAAGGAAATGCACCACTTCAATGGAATCCCACAGCCGACGAGGCATTCAATTCAACTAAGGAGCAACTGGCGCAGACTACTCTCCTGCACCATCCACAACCAGATGCTACCTTAGCAATTTTCTGTGACGCATCCGCCCATCACTTGGGCGCTGCGTTACAACAATTCCACAATGGAACCTGGGAACCCCTTGCATTTTTCTCCTCCACGCTATCGAACGCTGAAGTTAAATACAGCGCCTTCGACAGAGAACTTCTCGCGATTTATCGCACAATTAAGCATTTCCGCCATTTTCTCGAAGCCCGTGACTTCATTATATTTACAGATCACATGCCCCTTACCTTTGCTTTCCGTCAGAACCCTGACAAATGCTCTCCCAGACAGTCACGGCACCTCAATTTCATTAGCCAGTTCTCAACGAACATCCAGCATATTTCTGGGAAAGACAATATCATCGCAGACGCACTCTCACGGATTTCTGAGTTATCAACGCATATTGACTACAAAGCTCTTGCTACTGCACAGGAATCCGATAGGGAACTACAACATTATCTCAACGCTAACCATTCCCTACATCTCAAACGTATTCACATTAAGACGGCTCAAACAAAGTCGTTTTCTGCGACATCTCTACTGGCACGGCAAGACCTTTTTTAACTTCAACATTTCGTTTCGCAGCATTCAAGCAATTACATTCCCTAACGCATCCTGGAATACGTGCTTCCATTAAACTTGTGACCCAGCGATTTATTTGGCCATCTGCTAATAAAGATTGCGCCAAGTGGGCACGCGAATGTCTCTCTTGTCAAAAAGCCAAAGTTACCCGTCACGTTTTTCCACCCTTGGGCGATTTCGGACTACCATCAGAAAAGTTCGACCACGTCCACATGGACATAGTTGTGATGCCGCACTCCGAAGGATACCGTTACTGCCTCACGTGTGTAGACAGATTCACACGTTGGCCCGAAGCTTTTCCAATGACAGACCAAGAAGCCACAACAGTCGCACGAACTTTTTATGAAGGCTGGATCTGTCGCTATGGCACACCCCTGAGAATCACCACGGACCAAGGTAGACAGTTTGAGTCCCAGCTTTTCAAGGAGCTTTTGCAGCTAACAAACGCGAAGCATATACACACAACGGCATACCACCCCGCAGCTAATGGCATGGTTGAGAGATTACACCGCCAGTTAAAAGCCGCCATAACTTGCCATCAAAACAGCAGCTGGACCAGGATTCTTCCCACTGTTCTTCTAGGAATTCGTGCAGCCTGGAAGGAAGACCTTAAGACTACAGCAGCCGAGATATTATATGGAAAACCACTTCGTCTACCAGGCGAATTTCTGGCCCCAGACACCCGTCAATCGCACACCACCACCCAGACATATGTACAGCAGCTTCGCGATCACTTCCGACTTCTACAACCTGTAGCTGGAAGCAGGCATGGTAGACAGAAAACCTTCATTCACGGAGATCTACGATCGACCGAATATGTTCTAATTCGACGGGATGGTCCAAAGAAACCACTACAATTCTCTTACGATGGGCCATATAAAGTAATCAAACGAGGCGAACACTCTTTCATAGTTCAACTCCCTAATACAAGCAAATCTGTATCAGTGCAAAGACTGAAACCAGCATACATCATGAAGGAAGAACAGCACTTCCAACCGATACTCACAACGAGGAAAATGGACGATCGACCAGCCCATACTACAACCCGGTCCGGTCGTCGAGTACATTTCCCTAGCTATATCCGAGCAAGCTAATCCACATCGTTCCTCACTGGAAGGGGGGTCCTGTGGGAACACTCGGTATAGCGAAAAACATTTATTGTGTGTATCAATTAAGCGTCTACATTTGTGCTGACTTAGTTAGGTCGCGACACACTGCGACTAACTGGGTCAACAGCAAATACACACACAAATGTAATGTGCTGAAATGTTCCTTACCATATAATCCATGTAAATAGATTTAGTATAAATACTCTGTAAATATCGAAATAAAATTAGTCTAACACCAGGCTCACTATTATTCGGATGCTGATAAAGTGTCAACCCTTGGAATCATCAATGATGCAGATAATGTGTCCAACGATATTACTAAATCGGTTCTTCTCAGAACCTCAACTTTGATAGTCACACCTTACTACGACCACACAGGGTGACTACCAAATCATATGTTGCAGTCTTTGTTTGTTTAGTTGTTAAGGCCGTGCATTTAGAGGTCGTCAGCGATCTGACCACTGAAGGCTTTATCGCTACACTAAGAAGGTTCATTGCCCGTCGGGGAAAGCCTCTGTCTATTCATTCCGACAATGGCACAAATTTTATTGGGGCACGGAACGAGTTCAAGGAGATTTACAACTTGCTTCAATCGACCAATCATCAAATAAAAACGTCAGATTTTCTTAGTGATCAATTTATTGATTGGAAGTTCGTCCTTTCATTATGTTCACATTTTGGCGGTTTGTGGGAATCTACGGTAAAGATATTCAAACACCATTTTAAACGCGTCGTTACTGATCTCATCTTTACCTTCGAAGTATTTAACACCTTTACTGTCGACATCGAAGCCATTCTAAATTCTCGACCCCTTTGTCCCATATGTAATGATCTTAACGACCTTCTTGTTCTCACCCCAGGACACTTTCTTATCGGCGACGCATTAACGAGCTTGCCAGAAGGCAATTATTCAACCATACCAACAAATCGTCTATCTAGATGCCAGCATACTCAGAAAGTACGTCAGGATTTTTGGAATCGTTAGCACAAGGAGTACCTGAACGAACTGAATATTCGGTACAAGTGAAAAGAAGTGTAAAGCAACTCGCTCCGTTACCAATCGAAGATAATTGTATAGATTACACATTAAGTACATGTAGTTATTTAAAGTAGTTGATACGTTGATCTTTTCAAATGATGATGATTGTTGATGATCTCTCAACGGGGGGAGTGTGGTTTGTCTCTATAAACATCATTATATTCTAGGAATAATAAGTAAATTTTTAATATTCAAATAAGTGTATATAAATAGTTTAGTTCTAGTTAATTTTTCCAACATCTGGTACTTCGATCTCCGTAACCATATTTGTAGGTATTCATCTTAAAGACCACTTTCAGCCTCTACCGTTCCACCAGAACGACCGACTGGAGTTTATGGATTTTTGTCTACCATCAGAAATTTCTGTGAAATACAAAATACCGTCTGGCATTATTGGGGGCTATAAGTACAAGGACTTCAAAAATTTGCCGGTTTATGATGGTTCATTGCTTTGATGTTTATGGGGCTTTTTGGAGAAGATTTGTTGGTTACGGGGGTCGACGATACTTTTAAATGTTGTTGTTGAGATTATTTAGACATTCGATTAGCGACTGCAATCACACGCACATGCATTTTTTATTTTCTCTGTTTTCATTCTAAAGTTTAGAAATTAATAAACAGCAGTGATCCGTTATTTTATTTTAAAGAAATTGCTATGTCAAATTAATTTGGGGCATAGCTGTAATTGGTGCATCTATCTGAGATTTACAATCTCATTGAGAACTTTTCGAGAAACATCGTTTACACTTTTTTCCAAACGGTTTCATTCAACTCTTACAGTGCATTTAGGAATACTTAATCAAAAATATCAAAATTACCATATTTCGAAAATAATGTTATATGCACTAATTGCCTATAATAATACTATATATCAAGTACACACTTTACGCCTTTAGAAGTAACTTTAGGTCATACAAGTTGTAGAGACCCTTCAGTTTTAATAGAGTAACATTATACAGGCTACGTTGCGAATGAGCGACAAAATAAAACACTTGTATCAGAGTATATCCGAAAATTTAAAAAGAAAGAAAACAAGTTCTGAAAAAAAGAAATATCAAAGGTGAGACACATCAGTTTAAAATTGGTCAAACTGTCTATAAGGTTAATGTTTAACGAGATAAAAAAAATAAATTTAAAGGACCCTACGAAATTATCGAATTATTAGAAATAAATCCAATAACAAATAATAAAGTTAACGTAAACCATTATTGTTACCATTTCTTGTTTATATAACTGTTATACAGATCAGTAATTATTTTATCAAGGTATGTACTCTTCCCAAAGAGGGGAGGGATGTTATGGACAGGCAGTACTAGTAAGGTGACCATAGGTCGCGGATTGGCCGGGACAGTCCCGGATTTCCACTTTGCGTCCTGGATTTTTCTAGAAGCAATATTTGTCCCGGATTCAGGTTTTTTGTCCCGGATTTTCCCGAATTTTTGAAAAGGTTCTTATTTTCAATATTTATTTTAAACATATTTCAACTAGAATTATTTTTACAAAAGTTGAACCGAAAAAATTGTGCATATCAAAATACGCGGCACGCTTTAAACCATTTGAAACATACAGTGAACTCTCGATTCTGCGAATCCCCTTCCACTTAACGTTCAGAGACACGATGTGTAGTGTAGGCGCTGGAAACCATTGCTTCGTTACACATTTTGTATCTGAGCGTTAGGTGGAAGAGGAAACGCAGAATCGTGGTAGTTGGACAATATGAAGAGATCTCCTTAGCCGTTTGTTATGTACAATTTTTATTAAAAAATCATATTTAAGTTATTTAACTTAAATACCCCGCCACCCCGCTACAAGTTCCCGTCACGGATTTGAAATAAAACAATATGGTCACCTTAAGTACTAGGTATACACTTTTACCTACCTAGTTTTCACCAACCTTCCTAGAATTAAGCAAATCGCCAAAAAAAAAGGACAAATCTGCACTTAAACAGATATTTATGGTTACGTCCTCGAATTTGACTCGAGGACAGCTTTTTAGTAAATTCTCCGAATTCACCCCAAGCCAACCGAGGGTATATAAACCTCTGGAAAAGAGAAAGCGAGAAGAACATCTACGCACTCCACTTAAATCGTTTCAAAATCGTCACTGCCTCGTTTCATAATTATAGTTAAAGTTGATTAGTAAGTAAGTAGTGTATTGTTTATTTTAATAAAGTAAAACTAAGTACTTATCGTTGCCGAGAGTTTGATTTCGACTTCCAAGTCTTAACCAGGAATCCTAATTAAAAGTTCCCTATATTTATCGGGAACACAACAAAGTAAAGGTTAAAAATAAATTCAATAACAAGACAGAAATTATAAAAGTAAAAGAATTAAAAATACCTCTTGTTTCAGATACACCTTCTGCTTCGCAGTAGCAGTTACTTCTTCAAATTTTTATAATCTGAATAATAACCCCGGAATTCTACCGCTTAAATTAGGTATAGCACAAAATGTTATCAATCACTGGTCTCTTGTACAAATCCTTAATATCTCAAATATAGTAAATGAATTCACGGTGCTCAAAAGTAGTTTCCAAAAACTTAAAACAATCATTGAAAATTCTACGCAACATAAATATGAGTTTTATAATTCTTACAACTTACAACTTAATTACGACATTACAGAACAAAATAAGTACTTAAATATACCAGGTACCACAGGTCAGGGAACTGCTAAGTGATGTGGAGGCATACCTGAACGGATTGGGTATGAAAATATCGGCACCGAAGTGTGTATGCTTTCACATCAAAACCACTAAATACTCCTGGTACTCAGCAGATCCCCGGCTGACCCTATCAGGTGGAGAGATCATCCCGTTCGCGGGCCGCGGAGACCAAGTTCACCTATCTGGGCATGAAAATATCTCCTTGGGTTGGTGTTACGGTTGAGGGCCTCAGGGAAGGCGTAGGGGAAACTCTTGAAAGAGTCAAGAAGTCCCTCAAACCGACCCAGAAAGCAGAGTTAATCTCCACCTACCTAGTCCCGCACTGCCTTTATAGAGTGGTGCCGCAATCAGTAGCTGACGGTCTGATACATTGCGGCAAGAGAGAGAAGGACTAGGCTTCCCCAAGCTGGAGGTGGTAGTGACAAGCTCCAGCTTGAAGGCGGGCTACCGTTTTCTTAATAGAACGGACCTCATTATGCGAGCTCTTGCAGGCGGGACAGGCTTGGTAATAAGTCTGGAAAACCTGGCCCGATCTGCACAAGTGGATTAGCCCTTGCAATATGTAAGAGATCTTGATATCTTTAAGAATAGGACCAAGAGAGAAGATCTCGCAAAATGGGCTTGGCTAACCCTAGGTTCCTGAAACCATGCCGATTTATCACGGCCCTCAAAATGCGGACCAACACCGCCGTCACAAGGGTGGTGATGTATAGAGCAAAACAACCAACATAGACTTTTTAAAAAATTAAATTATATCTTACCGCAAATAATTAATTTAAATCCTAAATTTTCAATAAAGAACACTGTAGAATTAGCTAATCAACTAAAAGATTGCAGTTTGCCTCATAATGCTAAACTTGTATCATTTGATATCGTCAACTTGATTCCGTCCGTCGTCCCTATTAACGAATTAAAAAATTACTTATTCCACGAATTAAACAGCTGTAACCTAAAACCACAATATTCAAATGAAATAAAATCTTTTGGTCACAGAAACGAAACCGACCACTTCTGCTTACCACGGACATATTACCTCATTAACTCGACCCAGCGGCCAGATCACTTTTTCGAAACATTCAACAAGGCACTACATCAACACTACCCCGGTCCACCAGTAGCATGTAAATCACGACGTTTAGCTCCGGACCGTTTCTCTGCAGCCAACAGAGAATTTGAAACTTTGGTACAACTGGGTATCGCACGTCTCTTTTCCAGCCCCTGAACATCGCCACTACACATGGTCCCAAAGAAAGACGATGATTGGCGCCTATGCGGAGACTACCGTGCTCTCAACGCGAGAATAATCCCAGACAGATATCCTGTACGCAACATTGACGACTTCACACATGCACTAGCAAACAAGACGATTTTCTCTATTATCAACCTAGTTCGAGCTAATAACCAAATTCTAGTTGCAGAAGAAGACATCCCAAAAACAGCAATTACAACACCATTTGGTTTGTTTGAGTTTCCACATATGAATTTTGGGTTACGCAACGCCAGCCAAACATTCCAACGCTTTATCGACGAAGTGTTACATGGTCTTGACTTCTGTTTTGCTTACATTGAAGATACACTGGTCGCATCAGATAATGCTGAACAGCACAAGCAGCAATTATACACCTTATTTACTCGCCTGCATTCCTACGGAATATTTCTTAATCAAGCAAAATGCATTTTTGGTAAACGAGAGGTCTCTTTTCTAGGTTATTTTCTTATTACCCAACAGAGTAACAGCAATCTTCAATTTCCCCAAACCTACTACAGCAAAACAATTGCGACGATTCCTGAGTATGCTCAACTTCTACAGAAAGTTCCTGCTCAATGCTGCCCGCACTCATTCTGCTTTGAATAAACTTCTTCTGGGGAAAATCAAAGGGAATGTACAACTACAGTGGAATTCCACAGCCGACGAGCCATTCAATTTAAGTAAGGAGCAACTAGCGCAGAATACTCTCCTACACCATCCGCAACCAGATGCTACCTTAGCAATTTTTTATGACGCATCCGACCATCACTTTGGCGCTGCGTTATAACAATTCCACAAGGGAACCTGGGAAACCCTTGCATATTTTTCCTCTAAACTCTCGAACGCTGAAGCTAAATACAGCGCATTCGACCGAGAACTTCTCGCGATTTATCGCACAATTAAGCATTTCCGTCATTTTCTCGAAGCCCGCGACTTCATCATTTTTACAGATCACAAGCCCCTTACCTTTGCTTTCCGTTAGAACCTTGACAAATGCTCTCCCAGACAGTCACGGCACCTCAATTTCATAAGCAAGTTCTCAACGAACATTCAACATATTTGTAAGAGAGGTAACAATATTGCCGACACACTCTTACTAATTTCTGAGTTATCAACACAAGTTGACTATGAAGCCCTTTCTTCTGAGCAGGAATCCGACAGGGAACTTCAAGAGTATCTCAACTCAAATCAATCCAAAAACTCAAACGGATTCACATTCCCGGCTCAAACAAAGCCATTTTCTGCGACATTTATACTAGTACGGCAAGACATTTTTTAACTCCAACATTTCGTTTCGCTGCATTCACCATTGAGAAAATATGAATTACCATCAGAGAAATTTGACCACGTCCATATGGACATGGTAGTGATGCCGCCCTCGGGAGGACACCGTTATTGTCTCATGTGTAGACAGATTCGCACGTTGGCCTGAAGCTTTTCCCATGACAGATCAAGAGGCCACAACAGTGGCACGAACATTCTACGAAGGATGGATCTGTCGTTTTGGAACACCAATAAGGATTACCACGGACCAAGGTAGACAGTTTGAGTCTCAAATTTTCAAGGAGCTGTCGCATTTAACAAACTCAAAACATATCCCCACAACGGCACACCACCCCGTAGCTGATGGTATGGTTGAACGACTTCACCGACAATTAAAAGCTGCCATAACATGCCATCAGAGCAGCAGCTGGACCAGAATTCTTCCCACTGTTCTTCTGGGCATTCGTGCAGCCTGGAAGGAAGATCTTAAGGCAACAGCAGCCGAAATATTATATGGTAAACCACTTCGTGTCTACCAGGCGTATTTTTGGCACCGAATGTCCGACAGTCTCACACCATACGTACAGCAGCTTCGCGATCACTTTCAACTTTTACAACCTGTAGCTGGAAGCAGGCATGTTAAACAGAAAACTTTCATTTATGAAGATCTACACTCGTCCGAATATGTTCTGATTTGACGGGATGGTCCAAAAACCTCACTGCAATTCTCATACGAAGGGCCATAGAAAGTGCTTAAACGAGGCGAACATTCATTCATTGTTCAACTTCCCAACACATGCAAAGCAATATCTATCCACAGACTTAAACCAGCATATATTGTGACAAATCAACAACATCCTCGACCTATACCTATATACAACAACCCGGTCCGGTCGTCGAGTACATTTCCCAAGCTATATCCGAACAGGTTAAACCACATCGTTCCTCACTGGAAGGGGGGTCCTATGGGAACACTCGGTATAGCAATAAACAATTCAAATGTGTAATAATTAAAGTTCATCATTTGTGCCGATTTAGTAAAATCGCGATACAATGCGACTAACTAGGTCATAGACATTTACACACACATATGTAAACTGCTACAATAACTATTGCCATTAAACCAATGTAAATAATTTTTATACAAATAGCGTGTAAATAACTGAATAAATCAGTCTAACACCAGGCTCACTTTCATTTGGATGCAATAGTGTCATAACTAATAATTGATGCAGAAATATGTCCTACGTTATTATAAATAGGTTCTTCTCAGAACCATAACTTTTGATAGTCACATCTCATACAACTACACTTTAATTAATATCAGTTGATAATAGAGGAATAAAATTTTTAGATTTTTCGAGAATAAAAATTTAACAATTTTAAATAACAACACGGAACCAGCTCTTTTAGGCCATCACGAGTCAAGCTTTGTGGCTATCACTGTCGTTAATTATGAAGCGTTAAAATTAATGAAACACTGGTACATAGTCCACGATGAAACACTTTAAGATCATCAATCATTTTTTTTTGCAAATTTTCTTTGAAAAACGCGACTCCGGAACCAGTGACCGTAGGTTTTGTAACAAAAAAGTAAATTGGCCGAATTTTTCGGACAATTTTACATAAAGCATTAGGAACATAGAACTAATCGACAAAAATAATAATTCAGAGCGCGCGTATTTTTTAACCTTCAAGCGAGCGACCGCAGTCGAATCGACCGCGCTTAGTACATTTTCATTCATTTTATTATTATTACCCATCACATTTATTTTTCCTTTCTAGTAGCCTGTCGCTATGTCATTGGGAGTAAAATAAAGAATAAACCGTCGCTCGGGGCGCTCCCTCCATTCCACAAAACAATTGCGTGTTTTAGTCCCGGTGCAGTCGTCGAAAAGGTTACGCGTGACGCTCAACACGACATACCCTCGTTCACGCTTGTAGTAGTTCTTCGGCCATCACTCAATATTATCGAATTAAGCTTGGATTTTTTTATATAAAAAGAGTCGTGGACGGTTACCACAAAGTGCAATACTCGAGGAATTACTAAGAGAAGACGAAGAAGAGAATGAATCAGAGCTCAGCGACCAAGGCTCTGAAACTTCCGACCGCATCGTTGCAGAGGAACCTCGATCTGCTGAGGAATCAAACTGCTCGGAATCAGAAGATAATTTGCCACTTTCAGAAATAAGTAGCTGTTTTACAAGGCGCGATAAAGTAACGAAGTGGCAAAAATTTAACTATAACAAAGTGAGGCGCTTCATGATAGGTTCCTGAAAATGCCACAAATCGTCGTCTCACTCCGTTCATAGTCGATTTAGGCTATCCATTTGGACCTCCTATCACATATAGAAGCAGTAGCTACCTCACGCCCTTCGGTGGACTATCTCTAATAAATACATCATATAGGTTCCCGAGAATAGTAAAAATCAATGTATCACAATCTGTAAAAGCGATTTAGGCCATCTATTTTATATACCTTTACGATTACATGCAGTAGGCACCTCAAGTATTTTGGAGGACCATCGCTCAGAAACGCCTCATGATAGGCTCCTGAAAATGCCACAAATCGTCGTCTCACACCGTTCAAAGACGATATAGGCTATCCATTTGGTCCTAATATCACATATGGAAACAGTAGCTACCTCATGTTCTTTGGTGGACTATCTTTAATGAATACCTCATATTGCTTCCCGAGAACGGTAAAAATCATTGTATCACACACTGTAAAGGCGATTTTGGCCATATATTTTATCTACTTTCTCGCTTAGATGCAGTACGTACCTCGAGTATTTTAGTGGACGATCGTTCAGAAGCGCTTCATGATAGGTTCCTGAAAATGCCACAAACCGTCGTCTCACACCGTTCATAGTCGATTTAGGCTATCCATTTGGTCCTCCTATCACATATAGAAGCAGTAGCTACCTCACGTCCTTCGGTGGACTATCTCTAATAAATACATCATATAGGTTCCCGAGAATAGTAAAAATCATTGTATCAAACCCTGTAAAAGCGATTTTGGCCATCCATTCTATATGCCCCTACGATTTCATGCAGTAGGCACCTCAAGCATTTTGGTGGACGATCGCTCAGAAACGCCTCATGATAGGCTCCTGAAAATGCCACAAATCGTCGTCTCACATCGTTCAAAGACGATTTATGCTATCCATTTGTTCCTCCCATCACGTATAGGAGCAGTAGTTACCTCATGTTCTTTGTTTTACGATCTCTAATAAATACATCATTTAGGTTCCCTAGAATGGTATAAATCATTGTATCACACCCTGTAAAGGCGATTTTGGCCATCCATTTTATCAACTTTGTCGCTTAGAGGCAGTAGGTACCTCGAGTATTTTGGTGGACGATCGTTCAGAAACGCTTCACGATAGATTCCTGAAAATGCCACAGATCGTCGTCTCACACCTTTCGTAGACGATTTAGGCTATCCATTTGGTCCTCCTATCACATATAAAAGCAGTAGCTACCTCACGTCCTTTGGTGGACTATCTCTAATAGATACTTCAATATAGGTTCCCAAAAATCGCATCAATCATTGTATCACACCCTGTAAAGGCGATTTTGGCCATCCACCTTATCTACTTTCTCGCTTAGAAGCAGTACGTAGCTCGAGTATTTTGGTGGACGATCGTTCATAAACGCTTCATGATAGGTTCATGAAAATGCCACAAATCGTCGTCTCACACCGTTCAAAGACGATTTAGGCCATCCATTTCTTCCTACTACCACGTATAGAAGCAGTAGCTACCTAATGTCCTTTGTTGGACTTTCTCTAATAGATACTTCATTATAGGTTCCCGAAAATGGCATAAATCACTGTATCACACCCTGTAAAGCCGATTTTGTTCATCCATTTTATCTACCTTGTCGCGTAGAGGCAGTAGGTACCTCGAGTATTTTGGTGGACGATCCTTCAGAAACGCTTCATGATAGGTTCCTAAAAATGCCACGTCTCACACCGTTCAAAGACGATTAACGCTATCCATTTGGTCCTCCAATCACCTATAGAAGCAGAAGCAACCTCATGCTTTTTGGTGGACTATCTCTAATAAATCCATCAAATAGCTTCCCGAAAATGCTATAAATCATTGTATCACACCCTCTAAAGGCCAATATAGCCATCCATTTTACCTACTTTCTCGCTTAGATGCAGTAGGTACCTAGACTATTTTGGTGGAAAATCGTTTGGGAACGCCTCATGATAGGTTCCTGTAAATGTCACAAATCGTCGTTTCACACCGTTCAAAGACGATTTAGGCCATCCATTTCTTCCTACTACCACGTATAGAAGCAGTAGCTACCTAACGTCTTTGTTGGACTTTCTCTAATAGATACTTCAAAATAGGTTCCCGAAAATAGCATAAATCACTGTATCACACCCTGTAAAGGCGATTTTGTTCATCCATTTTATCTACCTTGTCGCGTAGGGGCAGTAGGCACCTCGAGAATTTTGGTGGACGATCCTTCAGAAACGCATCATGATAGGTTCCTAAAAATGCCGCGTCTCACACCGTTCAAAGACGATTTAGGCTATCCATTTGGTCCTCCTATCACCTATAGAACCAGTAGCTACCTCTAGATCTTTGCTGAATTATCTCTAATAAATACTTCATATAAGTCCCCGAGAATGGTAAAAAAAAAAAAAAAACCGTTCTAAGACGATATAGGCTATCCATTTGTTCGTAATATCACATATGGAAACAGTAGATACCACATGTTCTTTGGTGGACTACCTTTAATGAATACCCCATATTGCTTCCCAAGAACGGTAAAATCATTGTATCACACACTGTAAAGGCGATTTTGGCCATATATTTTATCTACATTCTCGCTTAGAAGCAGTACGTAGCTCGAGTATTTTGGTGGACGATCGTTCATAAACGCTTCATGATAGGTTCATGAAAATGCCACAAATCGTCGTCTTACACCGTTCAAAGACGATTTAGGCTATTCATTTGGTCCTCCAATCACCTATAGAAGCAGAAGCTACCTCATGCTTTTTGGTGGACTATCTCTAATAAATCCATCAAATAACTTC
>NW_020442425.1:405130-406192 GCF_000699045.2 Agrilus planipennis
ATCGCATAAATCATTGTATCACACCCTGTAAAGGCGATTTTGGCCATCCACTTTATCAACTTTGTCGCTTAGAGGCAGTAGGTACCTCGAGTATTTTGGTGGACGATCGTTCATAAACGCTTCATGATAGGTTCATGAAAATGCCACAAATCGTCGTCTCACACCGTTCAAAGACGATTTAGGCTATCCATTTGGTGCTCCTATCACGTATACAGCAGTAGCAACTTCATGTCTTAGGTGGACTATCAGTAATGAATACATCTATTAAAGTTCCCGAAAATGGCATAAATCATTGTATCACACCCTGTAAAGCCGATTTTGTTCATCAATTTTATCTACCTTGTCGCTTAGAGGCAGTAGGTTCTTCGAGTATTTTGGTGGACGATCCACCAGAAACGCTTCATAATTGGTTCCTGAAAATGCCACGTCTCACACCTTTCAAAGATGATTTAGGCCATCCATTTGGTCCTCCTATCACGTAAAGGACCAGTAGCTACCTCTAGAGCTTTGGTGAACTATCTCTAATAAATACTTCAGATAGGTTCCCAAGAATAGCAAAAATTATTGTATCACACCCTGTAAAGGCGATTTCTGTAGTCTATTTTATTAAATTCTCGCTTAGAGGCAGTGGGCTCCTCAAGTACTTTGGTGGACGATCGCTCAGAGACGCCTCATGATAGGCTCCTGAAAATGCCACAAATCGTCGTCTCATACAGTTCAAAGGCGATTTAGGCTATCCATTCTTTCCTCCCATCACGTATAGGAGCAGTAGCTACCTCACGTTCTTTTGTGGACGATCTCTAATAGGTACTTCAATATAGGTTCCCGAAATTGGCATAAATCATTGTACCACACCTTGTAAAGCCGATTTTGTTCTTCCATTCTATCTACCTTGTCGCATAGAGCCAGTAGGTACCGCGAGTATTTTGGTGGACGATCCTTCAGAAACGCGTCATGATAAGTTCCTGAAAATGCCACAATTTGTCGTCTCACTTCGTTCATAGACGATTGAGGCAATCCATTTAATCACCTATAGAAGCAGAAGCTACCTCATGCTTTTTG
>NW_020442425.1:407433-412799 GCF_000699045.2 Agrilus planipennis
GTTCCCAAAAATGGCATAAATCATTGTATCACATCCTGTAAAGCCGATTTTGTTCCCCCATTTTGTCAACTTTGTCGCTTAGAGGCGGTAGGTACATCGACTATTTTGGTATACGATCCTTCAGAAACGCTTCATGACAGGATCCTAAAAATGTCACGTCTGACACAGTTCAAAGACGATTTAGGCTGTTCATTTGTCCTACTATCACGTATAAAAGCAGAAGCTACCTCATGTTCTTTGGTGGAATATCTCTAATAGATACTTCAACATAGGTTTCCGAGAATGATAAAAATCATTGTATCACACCTTGTAAAGGCGATTTTGGTCATCCATTTTTTCTACTTTCTCGCTTATAGGCAGTAGGTACCTCGAGTAATTTGGAAGGCGATACTTCAGAAACGCTCCATGATAGGTTCCTGAAGATGCCACAGATCGTCGTCTCACAACGTTCGTGGACGATTTAGGCTATCCATTTGGTTCTCCTATCACATATAGAAGCAGTAGCTACCTCACGTCCTTTGGTAGACTATCTCTAATAAATACATCATATAGGTTCCCGAGAATAGTAAAAATCATTGTATCACACCCTGTAAAAGCCATTTTGGCCATCCATTTAATCTGCATTTACGATTACGTTCAGTAGGCACCCCAACCATTTTGGTGGACGATCGCTCAGAAACGCCTCTTGATAGGTTTCTGAAAATGCCACAAATCGTCGTCCCACACCGTTCAAAGACGATTTAGGCTATCCATTTGTTCTTCCCATCACGTATAGGAGCAGTAGCTACCTCATGTTCCTGGATGGACTATCTCTAATAGGTACTTCAACATAGGCATAAATCATTGCATCACATCCTGTAAAGCCGATTCTGTTCATCCATTTTATCTGCCTTGTCGCTTAGAGGCGGTACGCACCTCGAGTATTTTGGTGGACGATCGTTCAGAAACGCCTCATGATAGGTTCTTCAAAATGCCACACATCGTCGTCTCACACCATTCATAGTCACTTTAGGTTATCCATTTGGTCCTCCTATCACGTATAGAAGCAGTAGCTACCTCATGTCCTTTGGTGGACTATCTCTAAAAAATACATGAATATAGGTTCCCGAAAATGGCATAAATCATTGTATCAAATCTTGTAAAGCCGATTTTGTTTATCCATTTTATCCACCTTGTCGCGCAGTAGGTACCTCGAGTATTTTGGTGGACGATCGTTCAGAAACGCTTCACCATAGATTCCTGAAAATGCCACAAAACGTTCATTTGGTCGTACTATCACGTATAGAAGCGGAAGCTACCTCATGTTCTCGGTGGACTATTTCTAATAAATGCTTCATATTGGTTCCCGAGAACGGTAAAAATCATTGTATCACACCCTGTAAAGGCGATTTTGGCAATCCATTTTATCTACATTCTCTGTAAGAGGCAGTAGATGCCTCCAGTATTTAGGTGGCCGATCCTGCGGAAACGCCTCATCATAGGTTCCTGAAAATGCCACAAATCGTCGTCTCACTTCGTTCATAGACGATTAAGGATATCTATTTGGCCCTCCTATCACGTATAGGACCAGAAGCTACCTACAGATCTTTGGTGAACTATCTCTAATGAATACTTCTTATTAGTCCCCGAGAAAGGTAAAAATCATTGTATCACACCTTCTAAAGGCGATTTTTGTAGTCCATTTTATCTACAATCTGGCTTAGAGGCAGTAGGTACCTCGAGTATTTTGGTGGACGATCCTTCAGAAACGCTTCACGATAGATTCCTGAAAATGCAACAGATCGTCGTCTCACACCGTTCAAAGACGATTTATGCTATCCATTTAGTCCTACTATCACATATACAAGCAGTAGCTATCTCGTGTCTTTAGGTGGACTATCAGTAATGAATACATTAATTAAGGTTCCCGAAAATGGCATAAATCATTGTATCACACCCTGTAAAGCCGATTTTGTTCATCCATTTTATATACCTTGTCGCTTAGAGGCAGTAGGTACTTCGAGTATTTTGGTGGACGATTTCATTCAGTAGGCACCTCAAGTACTTTTGTGGACGATCGCCCAGAAACGCCTCATGATAGGTTCCTGAAAATGCCACAAATCGTCGTCTCACACCGTTCATAGTCGATTTAGGCTATCCATTTGGACCTCCTATCACATATAGAAGCAGTAGCTACCTCACGTCCTTTGGTGGACTATCTCTAATAAATACATCATATAGGTTCCCGAGAATAGTAAAAATCAATGTATCACAATCTGTAAAAGCGATTTAGGCCATCTATTTTATATACCTTTACGATTACATGCAGTAGGCACCTCAAGTATTTTGGAGGACCATCGCTCAGAAACGCCTCATGATAGGCTCCTGAAAATGCCACAAATCGTCGTCTCACACCGTTCAAAGACGATATAGGCTATCCATTTGGTCCTAATATCACATATGGAAACAGTAGCTACCTCATGTTCTTTGGTGGACTATCTTTAATGAATACCTCATATTGCTTCCCGAGAACGGTAAAAATCATTGTATCACACACTGTAAAGGCGATTTTGGCCATATATTTTATCTACTTTCTCGCTTAGATGCAGTACGTACCTCGAGTATTTTAGTGGACGATCGTTCAGAAGCGCTTCATGATAGGTTCCTGAAAATGCCACAAACCGTCGTCTCACACCGTTCATAGTCGATTTAGGCTATCCATTTGGTCCTCCTATCACATATAGAAGCAGTAGCTACCTCACGTCCTTCGGTGGACTATCTCTAATAAATACATCATATAGGTTCCCGAGAATAGTAAAAATCATTGTATCAAACCCTGTAAAAGCGATTTTGGCCATCCATTTTATATGCCCTTACGATTTCATTCAGTAGGCACCTCAAGCACTTTGGTGGACGATCGCTCAGAAACGCCTCATGATAGGCTCCTGAAAATGCCACAAATCGTCGTCTCACACCGTTCAAAGACGATTTATGCTATCCATTTGTTCCTCCCATCACGTATAGGAGCAGTAGTTACCTCATGTTCTTTGTTTTACGATCTCTAATAAATACATCATTTAGGTTCCCTAGAATGGTATAAATCATTGTATCACACCCTGTAAAGGCGATTTTGGCCATCCATTTTATCAACTTTGTCGCTTAGAGGCAGTAGGTACCTCGAGTATTTTGGTGGACGATCGTTCAGAAACGCTTCACGATAGATTCCTGAAAATGCCACAGATCGTCGTCTCACACCTTTCGTAGACGATTTAGGCTATCCATTTGGTCCTCCTATCACATATAAAAGCAGTAGCTACCTCACGTCCTTTGGTGGACTATCTCTAATAGATACTTCAATATAGGTTCCCAAAAATCGCATCAATCATTGTATCACACCCTGTAAAGGCGATTTTGGCCATCCACCTTATCTACTTTCTCGCTTAGAAGCAGTACGTAGCTCGAGTATTTTGGTGGACGATCGTTCATAAACGCTTCATGATAGGTTCATGAAAATGCCACAAATCGTCGTCTCACACCGTTCAAAGACGATTTAGGCTATTCATTTGTTCCTCCCATCACGTATAGGAGCAGTAGCTACCTCATGTTCTTTGTTGGACGATCTCTAATAAATACATCATATAGGTTCCCGAAAATGGCATGAATCATTGTATCACACCCTGTAAAGCCGATTTTGTTCATCCATTTTATCTACCTTGTCGCGTAGAGGCAGTAGGTACCTCGAGTATTTTGGTGGACGATCCTTCAGAAACGCTTCATGATAGGTTCCTAAAAATGCCACGTCTCACACCGTTCAAAGACGATTTAGGCTATCCATTTGGTCCTCCAATCACCTATAGAAGCAGAAGCTACCTCATGCTTTTTGGTGGACTATCTCTAATAAATCCATCAAATAACTTCCCGAAAATGCTATAAATCATTGTATCACACCCTCTAAAGGCCAATTTAGCCATCCATTTTATCTAGTTTCTCGCTTAGATGCAGTAGGCACCTCGACAATTTTGGTGGACAATCGTTTGGGAGCGCCTAATGATAGGTTCCTGTAAATGTCACAGATCGTCGTTTCACACCGTTCAGAGACAATTTAGGCTATCCATTTGGTCCTACAGCCACGTATAGAAGCAGTAGCTACCTAATATCCTTTGTTGGATTTTCTCTAATAGATACTTCAATATTGGTTTCCGAGAATAGTCAAGATCATTGTATCACACCATGTCAAAGCGATTTAGGTCATCCATTTTATCTACCTTGTCGCGTAGAGGCAGTAGGTACCTCGAGTATTTTGGTGGACGATCCTTCAGAAACGCTTCATGATAGGTTCCTGAAAATGCCACGTCTCACACCTTTCAAAGACGATTTAGGCTATTCATTTGGTCCTCCTATCACGTAAAGGACTAGTAGCTACCCCTAGATCTTTGGTGAACTATCTCTAATAAATATTTCATATAAGTTCCCGAGAATGGCAAAAATTATTGTATCACACTCTGTAAAGGCGATTTCTGTAGTCTATTTTATTTACTTTCTCGCTTAGAGGCAGTGGGTACCTCGAGTATTTTGGTGGACCATCGTTCAGAAACACTACATGATAGATTCCTGAAAATGCCACAAATCGCCGTCTCATATTGTTCACGGACGATTTAAGCCATTCATTTGGTACAACTATCACGTATAGGAGCAGAAGCTACCTCATGTTCTTTGGTAAACTATCTCTAATAGATTCTTCAATATACTCGAGGTACCTACCGCCTCTAAACGACAGAGTTGATAAAATGGATGAACAAAATCGTCCTTACAGGGTTTGATACAATGCTTTATGCCATTTTCGGGATCCTATATTGACGTATTTATTAGAGATAGTTCACCAAAGAACGTGGGGTGGGTACTGCGTGTATATGTGATAGGAGGACAAAATGGATAGGCTAAATCGTCTACGGACAAGGTGAGACGACGATTTGTGGCATTTTCAGGAACCTATCATGAGGCGCTTCTGAAGGATCGTCCACCAAAATACTCGAGGTACCTACTGCCTCTAAGCGACAAAGTTGATAAGATGGATGAACAAAATTGTCCTTACAGGGTTTGATACATTGCATTATGCCATTTTCGTTATCCTATATTGATGTATTTACTAGAGATAGTTGAACAAAGGACGTGAGGTAGGTACTGCTCCTATTTGTGATAGGAGGACCAAATGGATACCCTAAATTGTCTATGAACGAAGTGAGACAACGACTTGTGGCATTTTCAGGAACCTACCATGAAGCGTTTCTGAAGGATCGCCCACAAAAATACTCGGGGTACCTACTGCCTCTAAGCGAGAAAGTAGATGAAATGGATGGCCAAAATCGCTTTTACAGGGTGTGATACAA
>NW_020442425.1:413890-421540 GCF_000699045.2 Agrilus planipennis
AATTTAGCCATCCATTTTATCTACCTTCTCGCTTAGATGCAGTAGGTACCTAGACTATTTTGGTGGAAAATCGTTTGGCAACGCCTCATCATAGGTTCCTGTAAATGTCACAAATCGTCGTTTCACACAGTTCAAAGACGACTTAGGCCATTTATTTGGTCCTACTACCACGTATAGAAGCAGTAGCTACCTAATGTCCTTTGGTGGATTTTCTCTAATGGATACTTCATCATAGGTTCCCGAAAATGGCATAAATCACTGTATCACACCCTGTAAAGCCGATTTTGTTCATCCATTTTATGCACCTTGTCGCGTAGAGGCAGTAGGCACCTCGAGTATTTTGGTGGACGATAATTCAGGAACGCTTCATGATAGGTTCCTAAAAATGCCACGTCTCACACCGTTCAAAGACGATTTAGGCTATCCATTTGGTCCTCCTATCACGTATAGGACCAGTAGCTACCTCTAGATCTTTGGTGAACTATCTCTAATAAATACTTCATATAAGTCCCCGAGAATGGTAAAAATCATTGTATCACACCCTGTAAAGGCGATTTTTGTAGTCCATTTTATCTACTTTCTCGCTTAGAGGCAGTGGGTAACTCGAGTATTTTGGTGGGCGATCCTTCAGAAACGCTTCATGATAGGTTCCTGAAAATGCCACAAATCGTCGTCTCACACCGTTCAAAGACGATATAGGCTATCCATTTGGTCCTTTTATCACATATGGAAACAGTAGCTACCTCATGTTCTTTGGTGGACTATCTTTAATAAATACCTCATATCGGTTCCCGAGAACGGTACAAATCATTGTATCACACCCTGTAAAGGCGATTTTGGCCATCCATTTTATATACTTTCTCGCTTAGAAGCAGTACGCACCTCGAGTATTTTGGTGGACGATCGTTCAGAAACGCTTCATGATAGGTTCCTGAAAATGCCACAAATCGTCGTCTCACACCGTTCATAGTCGATTTAGGCTATCCATTTGGACCTCCTATCACATATAGAAGCAGTAGCTACCTCACGTCCTTTGGTGGACTATCTCTAATAAATACATCATATAGGTTCCCGAGAATAGTAAAAATCAATGTATCACAATCTGTAAAAGCGATTTAGGCCATCTATTTTATATACCTTTACGATTACATGCAGTAGGCACCTCAAGTATTTTGGAGGACCATCGCTCAGAAACGCCTCATGATAGGCTCCTGAAAATGCCACAAATCGTCGTCTCACACCGTTCAAAGACGATATAGGCTATCCATTTGTTCCTAATATCACATATGGAAACAGTAGCTACCTCATGTTCTTTGGTGGACTATCTTTAATGAATACCTCATATTGCTTCCCGAGAACGGTAAAAATCATTGTATCACACACTGTAAAGGCGATTTTGGCCATATATTTTATCTACTTTCTCGCTTAGATGCAGTACGTACCTCGAGTATTTTAGTGGACGATCGTTCAGAAGCGCTTCATGATAGGTTCCTGAAAATGCCACAAACCGTCGTCTCACACCGTTCATAGTCGATTTAGGCTATCCATTTGGTCCTCCTATCACATATAGAAGCAGTAGCTACCTCACGTCCTTCGGTGGACTATCTCTAATAAATACATCATATAGGTTCCCGAGAATAGTAAAAATCATTGTATCAAACCCTGTAAAAGCGATTTTGGCCATCCATTTTATATGCCCTTACGATTTCATTCAGTAGGCACCTCAAGTACTTTGGTGGACGATCGCTCAGAAACGCCTCATGATAGGTTCCTGAAAATGCCACAAATCGTCGTCTCACACCGTTCATAGTCGATTTAGGCTATCCATTTGGACCTCCTATCACATATAGAAGCAGTAGCTACCTCACGTCCTTTGGTGGACTATCTCTAATAAATACATCATATAGGTTCCCGAGAATAGTAAAAATCAATGTATCACAATCTGTAAAAGCGATTTAGGCCATCTATTTTATATACCTTTACGATTACATGCAGTAGGCACCTCAAGTATTTTGGAGGACCATCGCTCAGAAACGCCTCATGATAGGCTCCTGAAAATGCCACAAATCGTCGTCTCACACCGTTCAAAGACGATATAGGCTATCCATTTGTTCCTAATATCACATATGGAAACAGTAGCTACCTCATGTTCTTTGGTGGACTATCTTTAATGAATACCTCATATTGCTTCCCGAGAACGGTAAAAATCATTGTATCACACACTGTAAAGGCGATTTTGGCCATATATTTTATCTACTTTCTCGCTTAGATGCAGTACGTACCTCGAGTATTTTAGTGGACGATCGTTCAGAAGCGCTTCATGATAGGTTCCTGAAAATGCCACAAACCGTCGTCTCACACCGTTCATAGTCGATTTAGGCTATCCATTTGGTCCTCCTATCACATATAGAAGCAGTAGCTACCTCACGTCCTTCGGTGGACTATCTCTAATAAATACATCATATAGGTTCCCGAGAATAGTAAAAATCATTGTATCAAACCCTGTAAAAGCGATTTTGGCCATCCATTTTATATGCCCTTACGATTTCATGCAGTAGGCACCTCAAGTATTTTGGTGGACGATCGCTCAGAAACGCCTCATGATAGGCTCCTGAAAATGCCACAAATCGTCGTCTCACACCGTTCAAAGACGATTTATGCTATCCATTTGTTCCTCCCATCACGTATAGGAGCAGTAGTTACCTCATGTCCTTTGTTTTACAATCTCTAATCAATACATCATTTAGGTTCCCTAGAATGGTATAAATCATTGTATCACACCCTGTAAAGGCGATTTTGGCCATCCATTTTATCTATTTTGTCGCTTAGAGGCAGTAGGTACCTCGAGTACTTTAATGGACGATCGTTCATTAACGCTTCACGATAGATTCCTGAAAATGCCACAGATCGTCGTCTCACACCTTTCGTAGACGATTCAGGCTATCCATTTTTTCCTCCTATCACATATAAAAGCAGTAGCTACCTCACGTCCTTTTTTGAACTATCTCTAATAGATACTTCAATATAGGTTCCCGAAAATCGCATCAATCATTGTATCACACCCTTAAATGCGATTTTGGCCATCCACCTTATCTACTTTCTCGCTTAGGAGCAGATTCCTGAAAATGCCACAAATCGTCGTCTCACAGCGTTCAAAGACGATTTATGCTATCCATCTGTTCCTCCCATCACGTATAGGAGCAGTAGCTACCTAATGTTCTTTGTTGGACGATCTCTAATAAATACATCATATAGGTTCCCGAGAATGGTATAAATCATTGTATCACACCCTGTAATAGCGATTTTGGCCATCCATTTTAACTACTTTCTCGCTTAGAGGAAGTACGCACCTCGAATATTTTGGCGGACGATCGTTCAGAAACGCTTCATGACAGGTTCTTCAAAATGCCACAAATCGTCGTCTTACACCATTCATAGTCACTTTAGGCTATCCATTTGGTCCTCTTATCACGTCTAGGAGCTGTAGCTACCTCATGTCTTTTGGTGGACCATCTCTAATAACTACATCAATATAGGTTCCCGAAAATGGCATAAATCGTTGTATCACATCCTGTAAAGCCGATTTTGTTCATCCATCTTGTCTACCTTGTCGCATTGAGGCAGTAGGTACCTCGAGTATTTTGGTGGACGATCCTTCAGAAACGCCTCATGATGGGTTCCTGAAATTGCCACAAATCGTCGTCTCACACCGTTGAAAGACGATTTAGGTTATTCATTTGGTCCTAATATCACTTATAGAAGCAGTAGCTACCTCATGGTCTTTGGTGGACTGCCTCTAATAAATACCTCATATTGGTTCCCGAGAACGGTAGAAATCACGGTGTCCCACCCTGTAAAGGCGATTTTGGCCATGCATTTTATTTACATTGTCGCTTAGGGGCGGTATGTACCTCGAGTATTTTGGTGGACGGTCCTTCAGAAAGGCTTCATGATAGGTTCCTAAAAATGCCACGTCTCACACCGTTCATAGTCGATTTGGGCTATCCATTTGGTCCTCCTATGACGTATAGGACCAGTACCTACCTCTAGATCTTTGGTGAACTATCTCTAATAAATACTTCATATCTGTCCAAGAGAATGGTAAAAATCATTGTATCAAAACCTGTAAAGGCGATTTTTGTAGTCCATTTTAACTCATTTCTCGCTTAGAGGCAGTGGGTACCTCGAGTATTTTGGTCAACGGTCGTTCAGAAACGCTTCATGATAGATTCCTGAAAATGCCACAAATCGTCGAATCACATTGTTCGAAGACGATTTAGGCTTTTCATTTGCTCCTCCTATCACGTATAGAAGCAGGAGCTACCTCATGTTCTTTGGTGGACCGTCTCTAATAGATACTTCGGTATAGGTTTCCGAGAATTGTAAAAATCATTGTATCACATCCTGTAAAGGCGATTTTGGTCATGCATTTTATCTACTTTCTCGCATAGGGGCAGTAGGTACCTCGAGTATTTTTGTGGGCGATCCTTCAGAAACGCTTCACGATAGGCTCCTGAAATTGCCAAAAATCGTCGTCTCACACCGTTCAAAGACGATTTAGGCTATCCATTTGTTCCTCACATCACGTATAGGAGCAGTAGCTGCCTCATGTTCTTTGGTGGACTANAATTGCATAAATCATTGTATCACATCCTGTAAAGCCGATTTTGTTCATCCACTTTATCTACCTTGTCGCTCAGAGGTAGTAGGTACCTCCAGTATTTTCGTGAACGATCGTTCAGAAACGCTTTATGATGGGCTCATGAAAATGCCACAAATCGTCGTCTCACACCGTTCAAAGACGATTTAGCATATTCATCTGTTTCTCCCATTACGTATAGGAGCAGTAGCTACCTCATGTCCTTTGTTGGACGATCTTAAATAAATACATCATATAGGTTCCCGAAAATGTCATAAATCATTGTATCGCACCCTGTAAAGCCGATTTTGTTCATCCATCTTATCGACCTTGCCGCGTAGAGGCAGTAGGGACCTCGAGTATTTTGGCGGACGATAATTCAGAAACGCNGTACACACCCTGTAAAGGCGATTTTGGCCATCCATTTTAATCAACTTTGTCGCTTAGAGGCAGTAGGAACCTCGAGTAATTTAATGGACGATCGTCCAGAAACGCTTCACGATAGATTCCTGAAAATGCCACAGATCGTCGTCTCACACCTTTCGTAGAAGATTTAGGCTATCCATTTTTTCCTCCTATCACATATAAAAGCAGTAGCTACCTCACGTCCTTTGGTGAACAATCTCTAATAGATACTTCAATATAGGTTCCCAGGAATCGCATCAATCATTGTATCACACCCTTAAAGGCGATTTTGGCCATCTCCTTATCTACTTTCTCGCTTAGAAGCAGAACGTAACTCGAGTATTTTGGTGGACGATCGTTCATAAACGCTTCATGATAGGTTCATGAAAATGCCACAAATCGTCGTCTCACACCGTTCAAAGACGATTTAGGCTATTCATTTGTTCCTCCCATCACGTATTGGAGCAGTAGCTACCTAATGTTCTTTGCTGGACGAACTCTAATAAAAACATCATATAGGTTCCCGAGAATGGGATAAATCATTGTATCACACACTGTAATAGCGATTTTGGCCATCCATTTTATCTACTTTCTCGCTTAGGGGCAGTAGGCACCTCGAGTACTTTGGAGGGCGATCCTTCAGAAACGTTTCATGAAAGGTTAACGAAAATGCCACAAACCGACGTCTCACACCGTTGAAAGAAGATTTGTGCTATCCATTTGATTCTCCTATCACATGTAGAAGCAGTAGCTACCTCACGTCTTTTGGAGAACTATCTCTAATGAGTACATCGATGTAGGTTCCCGAAAATGGCAAAAATCATTGTATCACATCCTGTAAAGCCGATTTTGTTCATCAATCTTATCAACTTTGTCGCTTGGAGGCAGTAGGTACCTCGAGTATTTTGGTGGACGATCCTTCAGAGACGCCTCACGATAGGTTCCTAAAAATGCCACAGATCGTCGTCTCACACCTTTCGTAGACGATTTAGGCTATCCATTTGGTCCACCTACCACATATATAAGCAGTAGCTACCTCACGTCCTTTGGTGGACTATCTCTAATAGATACTTCAATATAGGTTCCCAAAAATCGCATCAATCATTGTATCACACCCTGTAAAGGCGATTTTGGCCATCCACCTTATCTACTTTCTCGCTTAGAAGCAGTACGTAGCTCGAGTATTTTGGTGGACGATCGTTCATAAACGCTTCATGATAGGTTCATGAAAATGCCACAAATCGTCGTCTCACACCGTTCAAAGACGATTTAGGCTATTCATTTGTTCCTCCCATCACGTATAGGAGCAGTAGCTACCTCATGTTCTTTGTTGGACGATCTCTAATAAATACATCATATAGGTTCCCGAAAATGGCATGAATCATTGTATCACACCCTGTAAAGCCGATTTTGTTCATCCATTTTATCTACCTTGTCGCGTAGAGGCAGTAGGTACCTCGAGTATTTTGGTGGACGATCCTTCAGAAACGCTTCATGATAGGTTCCTAAAAATGCCACGTCTCACACCGTTCAAAGACGATTTAGGCTATTCATTTGGTCCTCCAATCACCTATAGAAGCAGAAGCTACCTCATGCTTTTTGGTGGACTATCTCTAATAAATCCATCAAATAACTTCCCGAAAATGCTATAAATCATTGTATCACACCCTCTAAAGGCGAATTTAGCCATCCATTTTATCTACTTTCTCGCTTAGATGCAGTAGGTACCTAGACTATTTTGGTGGAAAATCGTTTGGGAACGCCTCATGATAGGTTCCTGTAAATGTCACAAATCGTCGTTTCACACCGTTCAAAGACGATTTAGGCCATCCATTTCTTCCTACTACCACGTATAGAAGCAGTAGCTACCTAATGTCCTTTGTTGGACTTTCTCTAATAGATACTTCATTATAGGTTCCCGAAAATGGCATAAATCACTGTATCACACCCTGTAAAGCCGATTTTGTTCATCCATTTTATCTACCTTGTCGCGTAGAGGCAGTAGGTACCTCGAGTATTTTGGTGGACGATCCTTCAGAAACGCTTCATGATAGGTTCCTAAAAATGCCACGTCTCACACCGTTCAAAGACGATTTAGGCTATTCATTTGGTCCTCCAATCACCTATAGAAGCAGAAGCTACCTCATGCTTTTTGGTGGACTATCTCTAATAAATCCATCAAATAACTTCCCGAAAATGCTATAAATCATTGTATCACACCCTCTAAAGGCGAATTTAGCCATCCATTTTATCTACTTTCTCGCTTAGATGCAGTAGGTACCTAGACTATTTTGGTGGAAAATCGTTTGGGAACGCCTCATGATAGGTTCCTGTAAATGTCACAAATCGCCGTTTCAAACCGTTCAAAGACGATTTAGGACATCCATTTGGTCCTACTACCACGTATAGAAGCAGTAGCTACCTAATGTCCTTTGTTGGACCTTCTCTAATGGATACTTCATTATAGGTTCCCGAAAATGGCATAAATCATCTGTAAAGCCGATTTTGTTCATCCATTTTATCTACCTTGTCGCGTAGAGGCAGTAGGTACCTCGAGTATTTCGGTGGTATTTTGGTGGACGATCCTTCAGAAACGCTTCATGATA
>NW_020442425.1:422739-423289 GCF_000699045.2 Agrilus planipennis
TCAGAGGCAGTAGGTACCTCCTGTATTTTGGTGAACGATCGTTCAGAAACGCTTCATGATGGGTTCATGAAAATGCCACAGGTCGTCGTCTCACACCGTTCAAAGACGATTTAGTCTATCCACTTGTTCCTCCCATCACGTATAGGAGCAGTAGCTACCTCATGCCTTTAGGTGGAATATCACTAATAAATACATCAATTAAGGTTGCCGAAAATGGCATAAATCATTGTATTACACCCTGTAAAGCCGATTTTGTTCATCCATTTTATCTACCTTGTCGCTTAGAGGCATTAGATACCTCCAATATTTTGGTGAACGGTCGATCAGAAGCGCTTCGTGATGGGTTCATGAAAATGCCACAAATCGTCTTCTCACATCGTGTAAAGACGATTTAGTCTATGTATTTGGTCCTGCTATCACATATAGAAGCAGCAGCTACCTCATGTGTTTGGTGGACCATCTCTAATAACTACATCAATATAGGTTCCCGAAAATGGCATAAATCATTGTATCACATCCTGTGAAGCCGATTTTGTTCATCCATTTTATC
>NW_020442426.1:0-8131 GCF_000699045.2 Agrilus planipennis
ATATAACCAAAACATTAATTTAGCACCAAGTATAGTATATTGAATACATAGTATACAATAATATATGAGCTGCCGGTCACTAATAGCTGACTGTAATACCGACATGCGCATGCGCGCCTTTCTATTCTCATAGCCTATCGTCGCGTCGCGAGACAAAACGTTGCAGAACGTGTCGTTTCATCTCAAATAATTATCAAAAATTGAATCGTGAAAAAAAATGGGTCTCCTCAAGCTTCGTATTATTAGATTTCAATTAATTGTAAAGTTTGATGTGACCTTAAGAAACGATTTTACTGGCAAGGTTCTCCATTTGACCGTCAATTTACGTTAATGTTTCTTCTTCCATTCGGTTTGCGTTAAAACGAATTTGATTGCCGCTTTACGCATGTTTTATGCGACTTCTAATCAGGTGTTCGTTTTCCCCTTTTTGAATTTAAATTTATTGCACGTTTTTCCCGAAGTCTGCGTTGCTCCGAGCCCCGGCTCGCAGTTCAAATGACGTCGTTATCTTAAAGTTCCTAGTTCCAGAATGTCGTTTTGGCCCACGTCTTCATCCTTAATTGCGCAAGGAACAAAAAATCCTGCAATTATACGCAAGAAACTTGGGGAGTAGCTAATAAAAAATAGGTAGAAAACATAAAACAACTAACAAAAGATCAGGAAAAAGTTCTTCAACAAAGTTCATTTGACGTTGCTTGTTTGGAACCACATCAAATTCTTGTATAAAATATACATAAGTAGTTTTGGAAATGTAACTTGCTTTAAATTTTTCAGGGTTCAGTACCTATATTTTGAGATAAATCGAACACTGAACGACATGGGTACATGACTACTTAACAAAAAGGGTGGAAATCAGAAACATCAAACAAAGTTCGATGAAAATGTAAATAGCTGATTAAAACAGTAGTTACGTCGATATAGATCGACGTATTATAATATAGACCGGTATATTATAAACAAGGTGAATGTGTATAGTAATATAAATAAACAAATAATGCGAATGTAATGAAATACAGGGTGGTATAAATACAGTGTGTTTGCGAATAAGAACACAACACAATATTGTTTACCATATGAGCTATTTTTGTATATCGTAGCACAATAAAACAATCTCCGCATTACTAATTGTTTTAACTAATTACTCTTTAATTAAAACCACTGTTATTAATTGACCCCTCGTTCAGTATTTTATCGCTTCTTCACTCTTCATCCTAGTTCGCCTCCCACCATCGTTTTATGACTAGAACTGCCTTTTCCGAGCTTGAAAGCTTTTGGGTGTTTTATTCCCACTAGCAACTAATACTGGTGGGCGAGCAGTCCCCTTGGACTACAACGGAAGACAGGAGCGGAAGGCCCTATTCAGCTTTCCTATGAGGAATCGTGGGAATGGTTGGGGTTGAGAAAGATGAGATAGAAGACAAAAGGAAAACAGAATATTATATATAAAAGAAATTATGTCAACACAGGGCAAAGTAATATTACGTAGTAAGTATCAGCAACTTCTTATGCTGAAGTGTACGATGTGTTGCGTACCTATTTACAATCAATTCCTTTAAATTTAATTTTTCAAACAATCTTTAACACAAAGAAAGTGATTGAACCAATTGCTCACAAAAAGGGAATTTTGACTATTTGAAGCAATAGTGCTAACAATTTCTACCTTACAGTGAATGTTACGGGGGGAGAACTACCAGAATCAAAGATTATTAGCTTTGGAATATTACTGGCCCAGCTCTGTCTAATCTAATTTGTTGAAATAGACTGGCAACAATGGTAGGTTTAACATTTTGTCATTGTTTCGATGGAACCTAACCGTTTCGCCAAGGCATTCCTTGAACTACGGTGAAAGTCATAAAAACGTCACAAGTTAATAATAATAAGTGGTCAGAATAAAACATATTAATACTTCTTTCCGTAATCTTTTCTTTTTATGTGACACAGTACACACTAAACATGCTACAAAAAGCATCTATTCATCATTTAAATGCTAAGAACTTGTTGGTATAGCAACCGCTGTGTGATTCTATATTTTTATATACTTTCTTACAAGTTTTAGCTTTTGCCTATTCGTTCCTTTGATCTATGTAATCCCTTATCAGTCTTCGTCTTTCCCCTGTTGTCTCTATTTGATCTTCTATAATGTTAGTGATAAAAATACCGTGTACCTAATAACAGAAAAAGTTAGAAATGGGAACGTATTAGTGATAGTAGGAGAACAGAGGGTTTCATGGAAATCAATAAGAAATAGGCGAGATATGTTGGTAGGGCACCTTTTCAAGCAGAAAGGGCATATTTAAAATATATTAGAAGCAGAAACAGGAGTTAATGCTGGTATATTTAGATTAGATTACTGTTCGTACTTAAATAGTTAAAGATTAGGTTGCTCGAAGGTATTGGAAAAAGTGAAGGTGCATGTCGAACATATCCACGGTTTAAAAATCTTGAAGGCCCTATGATGATGACTAGTAAATTAATAGATAGAGATAACTACAGTATGAATATTTTACTTTTATTGGTGATCTTTTGTAAATCTAAATTGAGTCTAAATTACTGAACATTAATCCAAAGTGAATGAGTTTAAAAAGCAATAATAACGACAAAATGCGCAGATGAGTGATTGTAAACCAATTTCGATATCATTAGATTAAGTTATTGCTCCTGTAGTTTTGTTGATCCTACCGCTGCGCTGAACCAATTAACCGCTTGACAAAATGAGGTTAAGTATCGGAACATCAATGACAAGTAGATTAGCGTCCTGACGTCACTGTTTTTACCGGGATAGAAGTGAATACCGGTACTGAGAAGCTAGACACAGCGTAAAATTAACTATGTATAAACATTGACGATGAGAGATTAGCTATGGTTTCCGTGATAATTATCTTGTCTAGAGAAATAAGACAAATTACATCCTGCAAACAACACAACAAAAACTGCCGAATATTCTCTACGTATCTAAGTATCTAGGATCGAGCGAAGATGCTTTTTGTCCTACTCCTTCATTAGAAAATTAATTTAATAAGACAATAAGAGTAGCATTTCCGTCACAAAATCATAATCAAAGAAGCATTCAAGAAGTTTATAGTTGAAAACGTTGTTTTAATTACATATCCGTTGCGCAAAATCTTATACATACACAAAAAGAGTATGGTCTAGATAGTAAATTGATGGTTTTCCGTCAGTGGCCTTTTGTAGAGGAACTTAATGTAATCATTTCAATTCTCAGGCCTTCTTTATACTATTCTGTGCTAGAGCTAGCTAATTATTACAACATTTAATTGAAAGAGTGAATTGTGTCATAGGTATGTCCACCTTTGAGAACGGGATGTTTACGTTTAATTACAATATTTAACTAAAAGTCAATAATTTTGACGTATTTCATTTGGAAATAAACAATGTAGAAAACTGGGTATAAATATCTCTATTCATGTGTTCAGTTTGTTGTAAACACTTACACTATGAAAACGTCGCTAAAATAATTAAAATAATTAATCTGCCGAGCACCCAAAACGAGCAGTATGTTAATAACAATATTTTATTAATAAATTCATGGATCAAACTTTGGTAAAAATTAAATATTTTTGGAAAACAACTAATATGTATATGCACAATTTTTTTGGTAAGCAGTCAAATACAAACTATTTCTGAATTTTATAAATATTTCTTGTTGACCTACTATATTTTTTTTTAATCGTGTTAGAAGAAAAAACTGCATTTTTAAATTGCCACGTAATACCCTCATGGCCATGATAATGATGAATGCGAAGAGTGCAGCTACTTAATCACAGGTTTGAATCTATTTTAAATTCAATTTCTGTCGCCATACGTTTCCCGGAATGGGAAATGTCGTTTTAGTTAAAAAGCCCGCCCAGGCGACATTGCGTCCAAAAAAAGTTAATATATATCCTGGTTGAAGCCAACTTAACAATGCCAAACTGTTGAACGCCCACACATAAGGTAAATCTTTCAAAGATATACGACAAAAGTTTTTTTAATATTGAATGGAAAATCTGACGGTATTAAAAAACTTTTTATCAAAATTTACGACACGCAATGTACTGTCTTATATTCGCGGTAAAAATAGAAAAGGAAGAGTTTTGTAACTTTCTATTTTTAGTAGAAAGTGGTCGAATATACTGCTATATGTATGTAGGCAACCCAACAAACATAGTGGCATATACTGGATCATTCTAGAACACGGTTAGCCTCTATAAATAGTTGTCGCGAAAATGTAGTAGTTACGTGGTGATACAAGGCGAAGAAGTGACAGTGTTCATATACCTAGTGGTGAATCGATAAGTAATTAATAATAAAAGCCTTAATTACACAACAAATAGTTAAATAAAAGTAGTAATAGTGCGAGAAGGTGTTTAAATAATTCAAAATAGGTATATCTACATAATAAAAATTACAGCAGGCTGTAAGATAGAGAAGGTCACAGATAGAATAAATGTATAATTTCAAAGTCAAAATTGGTTTCTCTCATATCTTACATCAAATTGTACTAAATCGACTAAAACAACGATCTCCGTGATGTGTAATTGATAATGCTGACAATGGGACGCCAAAGAACAGACCCAAGGATTGATAGCCAGTGTCCACTCACATATGCAAACACTTACTCAAAAACTAGTTGAAGTTGGACAATTGGGTTACATGAAAAAGACAAAAGAACATAAGAATCTTGAACTGAACAATTAAAAAACAAATAAAAAAATTGGCAGTTATAGGGACTGCCGATAGAAGTGAAAACTTAGAACGTTTAGTATTAAAATTTGAAATTTCACAATGTTTGAATAAAAATTATGAACATCAATCTTATTTTCACATCTATTGACACTCCGAGCAACAATTATATGCATGTTTATATGGTTTTTTATTATTCAAATATTTACATAAATTTCAATGTACTTGATTTTTAACATTGTTTGCATCATTGTCATCATTAATTTCAACAATTCTCTGTATAGATACAGATATACTCAGATATATACTGCTACAAGCATGTCGGTGACGCGAACGCACTAGATTTCACCCATCCACAAAGCGTCTAACGCCTACAGCACACGGCCGCTGCGCGTGCGCCAGTCGTGAGCATGTCGGTGACGCGAACCCATAACATTTTCCCCTGTCAAAAAGTGCCCAACGTCCCTAAAGAAGTTTTCACTTCAAAGAGTTCATACTTGAAATTCACAACAATTTTTTAAAAATGCAGACACGTGTTTCGCTCATTTACTCTTGTGAGCATTCTCAATGCAAGACTGGTTATTAACGAAGATAAATTTATACGTTAGTAGTAGTAAAAAGGGTACGAGTAGTGGAATGGTAGTGGTTTGCGAAACATGAGTTTAAATAGAGAATCGCATGGTGATTAGAGCAGCATGTATAAGGAACAGAGGGGATTGTACGGAAATCAGAAAAAGGTACAGTTCAAGGGTGATCCTGGGCGTGAATTGCCAACGTATGGTGGAATTGCGATAACAATTAAGCAGACTACATCAAAGGAGTATGTAAACAGTGACGGTTGTGGAACGACTAATAAAGTAAACATCAACAGCTAACACTACACAACTATATATAATAATGTTTACACTCCCGCTACTATAGAAATTAATTAAATATCTACTTTATTCATCGCTGACAGTATGTACTATTGTTTAAACTCGACATGGTATTAAGAACACAAAAGAAAGAAAACATAAACGGTACCTAAACATTAATATAGTATATCCTCGGTCGTGTATCAGTTTACTGTTTATAACACTGAATTTGATACCGAAACCTATATGCTATGGATGTTTATAAGCAGCAGAGAAAAACATGTTTCATACTGAAAATCGATAACGGTATCTATACAGGATGTTCCTGAAATAAGTAGCAAGCTTGCAGGAGGTGATAAGGAGCTACAAAACAAGAAAATTAAGTAAATCTTTGGTAGTCCGAAAGTCCACTGTTTTCGAGAAAAACTAACCCAGTCCTGATAGAATTTCGCAAAATGATAAATAAATACGATATTATAACCTCGACATTACAATCAGCTCCTTCTTAACAGTAGGTATCCGTGATCTTTTGTATTGTACTCATTTATTGTTTGTTGTTTGTAAGAGTAGATTAAGTGAGATTGACGATGTTTATGTTTACAGCCAGACTAGAGTAGTTCTTTATTATTTTAACGTTGTAGGCTTGTAGTGTGTATGTATGTAGACAGTTGAAGTAATTAGGAATAGGTCAATGTGCCAGTGTCATAGGTTAGTGCAAAATAATAGGTATTATTGCATTGACCAATGCGTGAGTTTCTAGACAAACATTTTCCTAGACGCTACATTGGACGGATGTACGGGTTCTTTACCATGGCTGGAACGTAGTCCTGATCTAAAACCGTTTGACTTCCTTGTATGGGGTTGTATGAAACAGCGCACAATTTCTCTGTACGTTACGAATTCACGTCCAGGGTCGGCTTCGGATTGTAACTTCGCCTGGTACTTTACTATTATTTAAACTTTTTAGTTCTTTAGGTAATAAGTTATAGATCATTATTGCGGTCCTGTTTTCCAATTTCTAGACCCCCTTTTTAGGTAACAGTAGGTATATTTTTATTCTCGTAATGGTTTCCGACTGGATGCACATATTTTTTAAATACCCATAGTAGCATTTTATTGACTGCAGTATGTATAATTATTCCAAAGGTATTTAAAAATTATCAAAATATTCTGTTTTATTTATTATTTTCAAGATTTTGTTTTGTAGTTTTTGTAATCTAGTTACATGTTCTTTTTAAATGTAGCACCCCAAGTTATAATACCATAAGTAATATAACTGTTAAACAGCGCATTATATATCATCATTAAAGTGTTTCTATTATTTATTTTAGAGAGCTTCGCAATAAACGAAGGTTAAGTACTTCGTTCTTTATACAATGCTCAATTCGTTTTCTCTACTTCATGTTATTATATTAATATATTATACTCATCAACTATTTATGCATCTTATTCGCAATTTTAACGTTTAATTAGTTTGGTAAGCTGTCACAATAATTCCCAAAGGTCATAAATACAGTTTGACTTATATTTAATAAAACATTATTCAATATTAACCAAATTGTAGCTTTGTCTAAGTATTAGTTAGACAATGTGTCTACAAAATTTCGTGATGATCGATTGAGTAGTTAAGGCGTGAAATCGACCACATAAGACTAATTTTTCTATCCTTCGGGAACAATATATTTCCTTTTTTAGATAAAATATACCCACGTCCTTTTCTGTACCCCTGACAATGTATCTATAACATCTATGAAATCAACCACATAAAACTAATTTCTCTATCCTTCGCGAACAGTATATTTTTCCTTTTCTATATAAAAGATACTCATGTCCTTTTCTGAACCTCTGACAATGTATCTACAAAATTTCATGATGATCGATTGAATAGTTAAGGCGTGAAATCGACCACATAAAGCTAATTTTTCTCTATCCCTCGGGACCAATATTTTTTCTGGATAAAAGGTACCCTAATTACTTTATTGTACCTCCGACAATGTGTAGGTACTAAATTGCATGATGATCGGTTGAGCAGTTAAAGGGTGAAAAGTCGACAAGCAAACAAATTCGTATTTATGTAGGTATAATATTATTAGGATCTTTTTTGAAACGTGAGACACTATTTATTAATTAAGTTATTAAATAGATTTTAAGAATGGCTCCTCACCCCCAACAAATCCACACCGCATTATGTATTAATAATAATCTATACATAATAAATTAATTCGGATTCTAGGATTAATCCGAATATTACTTTGATTCGAATGCGAGTAGCCGAGTATTGAAATCATCCGACAATTGTAGAGTTTCCAAACTAGCCGTTCCCCACTCGTCCCTGTGTCTATTCTCCGTTTTATGCCACTGCCGCTATTTCCATCCTAAGTAATTTGATTTTCTAGATATCGAAAATCAGCTACATCATCTAGCTTCTCGCTTTCAATTTTTGTATTAGTTTTAACCCTACTTGATAGGACAATAAATAGACAGTGTTCGGTTAGCGAAACCTCCTCTCAAAACTTATTTAACACTGAACCATTTGAGCAGCCAGATTGCTGCAGGCAGGGTAATACTTTACACTCTAATCATTTAATACCTAT
>NW_020442426.1:12339-12859 GCF_000699045.2 Agrilus planipennis
TTTTATCATTTTTCAATCCAGGTTCAATAATTTTCATTAGTAAAAGAAATAATATGATTCAGATTGCACATATAACTTCTGTTTTTTCCTTGAAAATCAACTATTTGAACAGTACTATAACTGTCTCTTTAATTAATTAAAAACCAGGTTCCTCTTGGCATCTTTATATCAGGAGTCGATGAGTTATTTTAGGTGGGGTCTGGATGTTTGTAAAAATTTTTATCAAGATTAAAAAAAAAACGCACTCCTTCCTTCAAGAAATGATAAGGCTGGCACTCAAAACTCAAACATTCTTTGTTATTTACAGCAAAAGATATATAAGAAAAAGTAGGGAAAGAGCGAATATAAAGGTAGCAGAAGAAAAATTAGAAGAAGTGGCTGATTTTAGATACCTAGGAAGTCAGACAAGTGAGGATGGAAGGAGTAGTAGGGATATAAAGCAGAGGATAGCGCAGGGTCGTGTCGCCTTTAATAAAAAGAAGTCACTTCTATGCTCGCGAACGGTTAATTTAGAAATTCG
>NW_020442426.1:14278-15431 GCF_000699045.2 Agrilus planipennis
ATATTAGAGGCAGAAACAGGAGTTAGGAGGGGTAGAGGTAGACCTAGATTAGATTACTGTTCGCAAATAGTTAGGGATGTGGGCTGTTCTAGTTTTAGGGAAATGCGAAGTTTAGCTCAGGATAGGAAAGAGTGGAGGTACGTGTTCAACCAGTCTTAGGACTGATTACCTTATTTTTATGAAGATTAAAAAAAAAAAACGTACTCCTTCCTTCAAGAAATGATAAGGCTGGCACTCAAAACTCAAACATTCTTTGTTATTTACAGCAAAATATATATTTGAATAATTTACTTCCAAAAAATTTTTGGCCTTCTAGTTTTTGACATTCGACGGTCCACGAGTTACCGACCCTTAATCTATATGATTGTTATAAAATAATTATTTGTTTAAATTTTTGCCGGTTAAATCAATAACAAAAATAATAATAATTTAAATAAATGCACATTATCTTTAATTATTGTATAGAAAATATCCCATTTACCCCCTCCTCCGGGTACGCCCATGGATACAACAGCTCTCAAGCCCGAATTATCTATCAAAATCGAACGACTGGACACATTGGAGAAATTCATATCTCCAATATCACGTGCTATCTCACGTAAGATGGAATTGTGATTGTTGAAGCAGGATAGTCGGTGTTTAACTTATACAAGCTTCTGCTGTACGCCAACTTAATGTTGTACAGCTAGTTGATCATTTTTCCTTTTTTTTTACTAGATTTATTATTAAAGGATCGAGACTATTCACAATTAAAAAATATGTACAACTATTGTAACTTAAATAACTAAATGCGTATTATTGAGAACCGTGCTTACTGATGTATATTGATGAACTTTCGTTAGAAAATTTTAGACATGTATTTAAATAAACGAGAAAGAGAAGAACAATTTAAGATAGATAGAGATAGAATTAGAAACTAGTATGAAAAACTTTACAGCAAATGACTGCATTTCAGGTAAATGTGATAGGTACAATTGAAAAGGTTATGAGAGGAAAATACGGCCCTAATATGATTTTAACGATGAGTCAGGTAAACATTGAATAGGTTACTATTGTATTATGAATTCCAAGAGAAGATTCAAATGTAATATGCACGATAATGTAAATTAGGATGCAAAGAATGTACAGTTAAAACCAAAAGCAATCGAATAAG
>NW_020442426.1:15628-60294 GCF_000699045.2 Agrilus planipennis
TTGATGAACTCTTGTTAGAAAATTTTGGACATGTATTTAAATAAACAAGAAAGAGAAGAACAATTTAAGATGGATAGAGATAGAATTAGAAACTAGTATGAAAAACTTTACAGCAAATGACTACATTTCAGGTAAATGTGATAGATACAATTGAAAAGGTTATGAGAGGAAAATACGGCCCTAATATGATTTTAACGATGAGTCAGGTAAACATTGAATAGGTTACTATTGTATTATGAATTCCAAGAGAAGATTCAAATGTAATATGCACGATAATGTAAATTAGGATGCAAAGAATGTACAGTTAAAACCAAAAGCAATCGAATAAGATTAAAAAATTATCAAACCATCTACTTAAATATGTATGTAAATAAAAACTATATTTATAACAAAAAACAAACGTTTCGGCGAATAGCGACGGAACAGTGATTATCTAGCACAATTTCCTTGACTTTATCGAAACTTTCTTTTGTTGAAGAGGTCTCCGACGTTCACTCGGCCCTCCTTGAACGCTTTGTAGCATTCCTATAAGTACTAATTCACTATAAGCCTGTTTAAACAGTTTTAAAGAGTCTATTTACGAAATTGAGTTCGCAATGCCAAAAATACAACCTCATTATTTAAAATTTTGGTTCGTGACGCACTACTGTGAGATCCGCTGGGTCAAGTAGGTACTGTAAAAAAATGGTTTACAGCACGTGCTTTTTTTTTCAGTAAAGCATTTGCGCGGGTTTTTTATTTTACAAATTCCTGGCACTTTTTTTGAAAAATGTGCGCACACCTTTTAAATTCAAGATAATCCCTAAAAGGATATAAAATTCCAATAATGTATTACAGAAAACGAAAAGCTTTATCTTCGGAATAAAACTTTCTTAAAGAAAAAAAGGCGATGAACACGTTTTACAGTTTCTCTCAAAGAGAACCAATTTATTTTTATCAAAGAACTTTTTGTTGTTGAACATATGGTAAGTTGCGCGAATAATATAAAAGTTCCAAAATATCGTCAATCATAAATTTACTTTGTAAAAAACGGCCGTTTCAGGAAATGACTGCCAGGCGGTAAAGAAACGCCTTTTACTCAACGACCTTATTTTATATCATCATAAATAGGTAAATTTGACTATGTATGAAGAAGATGAGAGGATATAGAGGAAAAGCAATAAAATCCATGTGTTTATTTCCGGAACGAATTTGACTGGAGATCTAAAATTTCATGCATCGGCTATCACACAAGTATGTACATGTACAATGCACAAGCACCTTATTGCTTTTTATAAAATCGTTGTTTACATTACATAAATAAGAAGTACTAAATAAAGTCCAGACTGTCATTAAAGAAGAAAATCAAATACAAGGTGTCCAGAAAGAGTAAGCTGTATTTGTATCTGCGTTGTTCTTGTAACGGCGCGTTTCGGAGGGGTGGGGTAGGATAGGTCGTTTTACTCCTTTTTGGAGATTTAATAACCATGAAAGTGTACTCGGGAGACCATCGTCCTTTTTGCGTACGCGCCTATTATCGCAATGGTGATCCGATGATCATAGCTCAACGATTATATCGGGAAAAATTCAATGTACGGACTGCAGCGAAGAACAATACTGGCAGAAAATGAATTCGAATGTTCGAGAATACCGGTTCGACTGCAAAAATTTACAATCCAAGTCACCCGCGATCTGTTCGAACCCAACAAACGATTGAAGACATGAGAGTGTCAGTGCGTGAAAATCCGTCTCAATCAGTTCGCAAATGCAGTTAAGAACTTGACATTAAAAAATCGTCGTTACGGAAGATTCTGAAGCAAGATTTACAGCCTACAAAATTCAGTTAGTTCAAAAATAGAACGTTACCGATTATCCTCTCCGACTGGATTTTGCAAATGGAATGCTTCAACGCTTTCCAACGTTTGAAAACGTTCTATTTTTAACGAAGCGAAATTTCATTTAAATGGTCACGTAAACAAACAGAACTGTCGCTAATCAACCAAAGAAAATCTAAGACATAAACCAGAACAACCACTACATAGTCCAAAAGTTATTGCGAGGGCTGTTATGTCTGGTGAAGGCATCATCTTTGTTTGAAGACCGGCGAGGGCGAACACTTACAGTAAACAGTGACCGGTATTGTGATAAGTTAAGAAACTTTTTGGTTCCACAACTGCAAGAGTTTGGTGGTTTTAATATGGAAAGATGATTTCAACAACATAGGGTCACTTGCCACACCTCAAACCAATCGTTTGCGTTTGTCAATCAACTTTTCCCGGAAAAAAGTGATCTTTCGTCGAGACACCCATCAACTGGCCTCCGAAAAGCCCCGATCTTACATCTTTTGATTATTTTTTATGGAGATACCTTAGAGAAAAGGTGTATGCAAACACACCACAATTTCTACTGCAATTGAAGAATAGTATCCATATCGAAATATTAGACAACATATTCTGTCTTGAAACTTAAACAAACATACAGAGAAGCAACTGTAGCTTCTCTCACACAAAAAGAGGGTAGAGGATTCGAAAATCCTACAAATAAATCTTTGCGTAACCCTCAAATCTCGACATCTCATTACGTTACTCATATTTGGAATAACCCGATAAATATCTAATCGATTCCACAATTCAGATGTCTAAAGAAGAGAGAAAGTAACCGGTTTTGCTGGTGAGCCCGGGCATGCTCTCTGATCAAAATGCATACTGTGGTACAAAACAAAAGGACAATCAGTTAAGATGCAATTTGCAACACTAAGTCTAAATCTGATCCCAGATATTTTTAGATATCTAAATCTCAATGCTTATTTGTCCTTTTTGAGAGGGACATTACGAGAAATAAAAGGACAAAGCCACTTCATACGAGAGATCTTTTATTTCTAAATTAGAATCTAGCTTCACAATTGTTCTTGTGTTCTTCAAGTTTTTGAGTTCTATTAACCCCAAATGTGGAAGCTCGCTAGCCAAATGACTTGTTTGAATTTCAGATTAAGATATCTCAAAATTTCAATATTTTAGGGCAAATCTGAAGTCATATTAGAGTTCGGAAAGCAATCGTTTTCGATATGTTTTTCGATGCCGCACTCAAATAACGTCCCAGAAAAGCTCTACCACCTAAAAACTAATCAACCCAAACCTGTATCATTCGAAGTTTTAGGTGAAGATGAATTAAAATGTTGGGTGAATCCAAAGCGATGTTGGAATTAAACGACAACAGATAAGTTGAAGATATTCACTCCCTTGGTTGTTTTGATCCTTGTAGGGGGTCAAAAATGATTTTTTTTTAATTTTGAGGTTAGAATATTTCAAAACATATGCCTGCTGTGGAAAACTTGGAAGCCAGATTCGGAGTCAGTGTCGCATAGTATATTAGAATTGATATCTCGCGTATTAGTTGCCAAATTCATGTTGACCTGTACAATTAATGAAAATGTATATTCGAGTTGTTAAACATTATTAGTAGGTGTAAGTACGTGTAGGTATACGAGGCAACTACGATGGCAAAGGCAGAGGAAGAAGTTTGACAAACTGTTACGACAGATACTTAATAATGTTGTAGATAAGTTCTCGTATGATCACGTCTATGTTTGTACTCACATACATACGAGTATAAGCGTTTACAGGAAGCAATTTGCTAAACGTCTGTCAGAACCACGTTATGCTCACATAATGCACTTACCTACCCCTTGCTGGATGGAAGATATTGAGTTTCTAAAGAGAAATCAAAGCTAAAGCAAATGTTTCATGCTATCATTTTAATAACTGTAACTTTACGTCTCTATTTCCAATAACATGTAATATGTACCTACTTGAAGATTGGTTTTGACATAATGACATTTTAACTTGTATATTATACTTCATTTACTTTGTCTGGCGATGTGCCCCTTCCAATGCCATGGATGTGCGCTGGCAAAATCGTAGGCAAGGAGAAAAAAGCTCATTATAAGTACTCTCGACTCTTGTTCATTAAACAAACTTTTTCATACAGTACCTGCCAAAAGTTTTGTTCAATCATGAATAGTAGTGCGAATCGAAAACAAGCGTTAAAGCCTTTAATATATCTTCAAATACAAAAAAACATCTCGTTGATATTTTCAGTAGTAATTGATACCAATTACAGCACATTTGAGCAATGCAATTGTAGTGGATAAAATGGTCAAATTTTCCGTGCAGTACTGTACGGATTATACGCTCCTCGCCGGTTAAGAGTTGGCCGAGAGATGTCTCCCTTCTTTTCTGGCCTAGTGCTGTTCTTTTCTACCTTGCGCCGGTCAAACTGAAGGTCACATCGCTACAGAAACTAAACGAAGTATAAGCCTAAGTTTTGTGTTAAAGAGAATTTTGATTTTAATACATTTTTTTAATAATAATTTCTGAATTGTTTATTCACATTTAACGTAGTAAGTACATGTACAGGATCACAAAATAAAACGGATGATTCTGTGAATTAAGTATAAAATTTAATATGCAATGAAGGAAAACGTAAAATTAACAAAGGAAATAAACAAAGTTCACATACTTGCTCATGCAAATAGTAACAGCTGGTATACTACTACCACTGGGGTGTTCTACAGCTGCACCCCCATTCACAATACCTTCCTTCGGCTCTACATGTCCACATGTCCTCATTTCCGCTGTTTTCTTTCACTCTTACTTTCCTACACATAGGTGAAGGTAGCTTAGAATCTCGTGAACCATAACCTTGGTCTGTTTATTGAGAAAACTCCGTCTGTTTATAGATTTATTCATTTCTACCTCTTAAAAGCATTGGTAGTCAAGACTTAAATGATTAATGTTTTTGAAGTGCACGATATGAATACAATTAACTCTGCCCTCGCGTATTTCGCGACTCAAAACATTTTAAAACAGCTCTTTCAAATTAAATTTTAACTAATACATTAATGGGAACATAAAAGCCTAGAAGCGTTCGAAAAGTGGTGTTATAGACGACTGATGAGGATACAGAGCATAGAGAAGGTTGGAAATAAAGAGGCATTAGAAAGAATAGGAGAACAGAGGACTCTATAGAAGACAATAACAAATAGGCGAGATAGGTTGATAGGGGACCTTCTCAGGCATGAAGGACTAGTCAGAGACATATTAGAAGCAGAAACAGGAGTAGAGGTAGATCTATATTAGATTACTGTTCACAAATAGTTAAGGATGTGGAATGTTCTAGATTTAGGGAAATGCAAAGACAATCTCAAGATGTAATGTGTGGGTTTAACAAAATTAACTTCTAATACTGATAACGACAAAAACGATTTATTTACACTAATTATTAAAGAACACTATTAATTTATACTAAACTTAGGTTATGATTTATTCCATTGATTTACACTACTATTGATGTATCACCATTCACTGCGTTATTTATTTCACTGCTATCACTGTCAATTTATTTCTCGATTCACTTCTGCAACGGTCAATTTATTTCTTCTCCTCTCGGCGATCGTCTCTTCCTTTAAATACTCTTTTGTTTACTTTCTGGAACCTTCTGGAAACATCCGGATAGTTTATTTTTTCTTTGAACTGTTCAACCACTTTCCCGGAACGCAGGTACGACACACAAATTTACAAATACGGCGCACATGAAGAAAGGCGCCCACGGCTAGTCGGCAAATCGATAAGCCGTTCACGCACACGTGTGCCAATCGCACACAAACACACTCGTGCTCGCTACGATAGGAAAGAGTGGAGGACCGTGTCCAACCAGTCTTAGAACTGGATAATGATAATAAATTACAGGTAATGCACAAATAATTTCGGAAACGTCAGTGTCACCATACCTGTACTTCATTTAGTCACCAGCATAGAATCTATTCACCGTTTTTTAAATTTACAGTATCCTTGTCATCATAAGAAATATTTAAGAATACAATTACAATATCTAATCTAATTTCATCCGTATAATTGGAACAAACTCAGCACTCTAAAAAATGGAGTAGCTATGTAATTAGACCATTAGCAACAGGAAGGTAACAAAATTTAACAGAGACATACAACGCTATGCGACAATAAAAAGCACCGTTAGTGTTCAGTTCACAACTTGCGATATAAACTTTCGTTACTTAACACCACGTACAGAGAGCAGTTTCTGTAATTGCGAGCTAATTCTCTTTTCAGTAAACAAGGAAGTTACAAACAGTTCTGCTCATACGAGTGTACTCTAAAATAAGGTGGAAAATTAAAATTAAGCAAGTCAAACAGCATTACTTTGAGCACATGAAAGGGATTTCTACCGGAATTCGTACCTACCTACTGCAAAGTTCGTAGTTTTGAATTTCTCCTGGTTACGTACTTAACGAAGCCGTTTAGTAGTGTTTACCGCTTTGTAGATACATTATTTCAGATTACTGTTACGAAATATCAACATTTTACAATTAGAGAAGAAGTGGACTGAGTCGGATAGAAGAACGAAAGAACTCACTTTCCGAAACAAGTTTGGAAGTTATTCTTCGAGGTTTCTGAATGTTGAAAGAAAGTTGTTCAAAACCTTTTAAATTTTTAAGTACCTACCTACTTGCTCCTCTTAAACATCTGATATCTTTTCGATCGACCTTTTAATTTTAAGTGTTTCAGTTTTTACTTTTTATTTTTAGCCTAATAACTACTTGAATACATTTAAATGACGTGAACGTGCACGTGAACGGTAATTTTTCTACGTAACTAACCACTGCTTCCCATTCGCTGTTATAGTTGGTAGATAGCCCTTGTCCTAATGCGAATAAGGTATACGAGCGCCCGCGTCAAGACAAGCTATGCTAAATTTAGAGAAAAAAATCCCTGAAAACAAAAATTGGAAAACAGTACCGAAAAAATTTCCCCTCGAAAAACACCTGAAAAAAATGTTCCCTCGGAAGAAAATTTTCAGAAAATTACTTTGAAGAGACTGTATATATGCTTTTAAGAGATACTCCATGCCTCTCCTATTTGAAAATTTATTGAGAAATTATAAAGTCTCGTTTAAAATAATTATCCGGAAATTTATGTCGATGGAGTATTTCTTCGTATAGCTTTTTTTTCCGGGGTTTTTCTCAGGAAATTTTTTCTATAAACCATGCCGCTCCCACCCCCTATTCGTTATCCTGGGATTGTATCCTTTTTTTTTCCGCAGCGCCCACCGACAATCTGCCACCAGCGTTTTTTTCCATCCAGAGTTAACTCCTCAAATACCGAAAATCGCGTCTTGTTCTAATTTATAGTCTCTTATATTTATATCAGTTCTAACCATACCTTTACACCTCTTGCATACCAATGTTTGTTTTATTTTTATTAATTTTCATCCCATACTCTTCTAACAATACAGCATCTTCGATATATAAATTAAAAATAAGCGCTTACAATATCCTTCCTTCTTAATATTTATTTTCCTACGAATTTATTAATGAAGGAGCTCACGAAGTTACTGACAATTAAACCTGAAGAAAACAATTAGTTTCTTTAAATAGTAGGAATTTATAATGGAGTAAAAATCTTTAAAGTACACTGTTGAGAAAGTTTTATTGCACAAGAAATCACTGTAATGCAGCTTTTCCTCGCAAGATACGAAAAGAAATTTTCAAAAACAACTCTGTTGTTTGAAGTTTCTCCTATGACAGGTCATCCAGTTCTAAATCAATTTCTTCCACCCAATTACTTATACCGCACTACCCGAAGCGTATAAAACGACTTGAAATATGCTCTACTAGTAACGGTCAACAATGTAAGTGAAACTTGCAGTTTCTGTTATGATCCATAATACTCAATAGAGTTTAACTGTAAAAAAATTACATTTCAACTGGTAAATTATAGTTAATAGGAAATATCACTATATGGGGATACACTGCCAGTATTTAATTACAATGTTGAAATCTATGTATAGCACAATTATTGAGAGATCAGATATGCGTGTGGATCAGTTATTTAACGGCTTACGCATGTCACGTATTCTTTTAATAATTAAATTTTCAATTTAAATGAGTCAAAAGTGAATTTTAATCTTATGTCGTTTAGCAGTGTTTCACAAAAATCAGACCATAACATATCGAGAGAAAATGGGCACATGTATGTAGGCAACCCAACATACGTAGTAGCAAAGAAGACCAGGTTTCTAGACGGCACATACTGGATCATTCTAGAACACGGTCAGTCTCTATAAATAGTTGTCGCGAGATCGAATTAGTTAGTATGAGTCAGAGAGTTCGAGGCGATACAAAGCGAAGAAGTAACAAAGTGTTTATATAGTGGTGAATTGATAACTAATTAATAGCAGAAGGGTTAATAATTAAATAAAAGTAGTAATAGTGGCAGAAGATGTTTAAATACGTGACAATACTGTTTGATATCTTTAAATATACATACAGTATTTAAACAGTATTTTAGTTTTTTAATCTAAACGCTTTTAAGACCTACCACTAACGCAGGGGATGGTTTTACTGACTAACAATTGAACAAAGATCATTCCTCATTGTTTTCGTTCAAATTTACCAGTGATGGACGCGGGCATTCAAAAATTTAATAATCTCTTCGTTAAACAATGAATGTAGTACACAACCGTCTTCGCTATCTCGCAGGCTAATCCTTGTTTACAACCCTCGCTCGAAACTAAAACAGTTATCGTCCTAAGCCGGTAATGAGTTTTAAGTGGGATAATTAAGTTCGTATTACCATAACGGTTTCGAGTGGACTTGAAAACTTCCTTGAGAGAATTGCAACTCGCGCTTTCGCAATCGAAATATAATCAAAAACTCCCAGATCCGCGAGCACTAAACAAACAGCGAAATGCATCCAGTTCGCTTTATAAATTCGCGCTAGAACGTTCCAGAACAAATAAAACAAGAATTAAACCTTCATAATTCTATGACTCAGAAAGTAAAACAAAGTTTGCAATTAAGAAACATTATCTAAGGATACAGCTAATCTTTAAATTAATTCTAAACAAACAGCTAAATAATTAATAAGTCTTTCTTTACTATAATTATCTGCCATCAATTTAGGAGGTAATTTGACCATGAAACAAATCCTAATAATTATCTCCCTTAATCCTTTCGATCATCACGTTTACACGGTCAGTTTTTACCTATTTGAATCATAAGGAAATTTCTGTAATAGTGATGAGTAAAATTAGTCTTGGCTTTGCAGTCGTAGTCATTGGTCTTACGGGAATGCAAGACTGTATTATTACTTCTGGTGGATTTATTAATTATACTATTTGAAACAATGTGTGAAATAAATTATATTAGACACATTTCCTAGGAAATAAATACATTTTCTAAATAACCACCGGAAATGTATTAAAGGTAATACTAAACAGGCAATAATATGGTACCTAGGCTGTCTGGAGATGTACCTATATCCATTGGTGACGTCATTGATTGGGTAGGTAGATTTATGACAGATCGAAGTTTATTTAATGCCCCTGCCCACCGGAGTTGGGCTGATAGAGTATTTTATTCACAGAAAGCATTAGTTTTATACATTTTGTAGTACAATATCAGAATTTCATACAATTCCTAGGAAATATATACATACCCCAGGATATGTGTGTTTTAAAAAGTCTTTGAAACAATATTTTACAGATTTACTAAATAGCCTCGAAGTGTATAAATTTCCTATAACACACACTTTTTAACTGCTTGTAGCTGATGTATTCTGATGACTTCTCCTTTCCGGCTTGCAGAAACCAGCAGGAAGAAATTTGACTCTAGCCATAAAAAGCTAAAAGCTTCTTCTGACATCATGACTTATTCTCATTTTCTAACGCATATCTGTGTACAACAATTGTAGTGAATTTGTGGTCCCTCAATAACGGTCACCCCTCTCAGCGGTCATATTTTAAAGCACCTTTATTGACCGACTTTGGAATGTTTCAGTGTACATTTTTCACTAATTTGGGTATTAAATTATATCGTATTTTACTTAATAGATTGTCAATTGAAGAAGATTTAATAATGTTAAAATTAGGTTAAAAAGCAAGCAAATCATACGGGTATTAGTCTGATAAGCACCTTACTTCTAGCTTCTGTATTTGTTTTGCTTTTACTTGTTACAAATAAAAGTTTATTTTCCAAGTAATACCTAATCTTCAAAAAATTTTCTGTTGTTTGTATAAAAACAAAAGGTGATTTGGTAAATATTTGCTTTAACAAAAAAGAACAATAAGCAATAGGTATTCAAAACTACTTCTTAAATTTAAGGAGCCGGTAAAAAAGAAAAATATACATAAATCTCATCTGTTTCGAGTGTGTAGTTTACATGTTGAAGGTATTACACATGCAGTGTATCCCATTTTGGGTATTTTCCCGGGACATCTCTCTTATTTTTAAAGAGAAGGATTTGTGATTTTCGCAGCAGTGTGCTTTTCTTTGATAAAATAAAGATGGCGCTAGCAGAATTTTTGTATTCCTATTAGTTTTTGAGATAATTTGTAGAATAATGGTAATAATAATGCAACAATAGTCATTCCATATTGCACTGATTTTACGCTGACTGTACACAATGATCACTACTGAACAACTGAAATGAAATCTAGTTTTATCCAAAGATGTGATTTGTTTGAAATACTAGTATTTAAAATGCAACTCTACATAATACAAAATACCTATTTTTATCTTGCACCTTCCTTTCTATCTTCTTTTGAAAAAAGCCTATTGTATTTTATTTAAACTACTTTTCCAAACTTATTTTCTATTTGTAAAATGTAAAATACATTTTTGCCGTTAAAAGTTTCGCTTGTATCACCGATCAAACATTATATAAAATGGTGAATGAAAGTTGCTCACATTGGCCATTGAAGGTATTAGAAACTTATAAAGGGGTCAACGAGGCATTCCATGAATGCCTTCTAATTCTTTAACTGAAGAGAGCCCAAAAAATTCTAAATTCCTCGGAAATGAATAATCTAAAATATTGGATCAATATTATTTTACAGGTTCAATGGAATTTTGAAGTTCCAAATTGATGTAAGCACCTGTCAAATCACCACTTATGGTATCTTTAGCAAGGAACTACGAAATTCTATTAATTACGACAAAACAGTCCGCAAAACAATATCGAATTGACATACGTTAGCTGCGTAAAACTGAAAACTACAGGATATTGTGGAGTGCTAATAAATGCATATAATCCAAAATACTAAGAAAACGATTCAAAAAACTTCACTCATTAGATGAATCCGAAGCTAAATAAACTATAGATTCCATTTCTTTCTTTTATTACAATGTGTAAAAGAACAGAAACAAAATATGGTTGTAAATATGTTGATATAAAATGATTGATGTTGACTTTACATCAATAAAACTATTTGCAACCCTATTTTGGTTCTGATCCTTCACACTATGCAAACTATTTTGTCATAAGAATCCTCCAATTAAAACGGTTGACAAAGGCAAATCAAGAAGCATTTAGAAGAAATGTTTGTTGCTTAACTAAAAGGACTATAACATAAAGTTAGAAAAAAAGTATTTGCATTTTGTATTTAAATACTTTCAAAAAAACATTTTGCACATCTGTAGTTATATCCCTTCCACTTTGCCACTGCGCATACCTCTGTAGCGGTCACGGATACTTTGGCCGAGCTGTACTTTAATTTCAGGAAATGGTAGCACATTGCTTCAAAAATCAAGACTGTATTAAACATTTAAAAATAAGTTAGATACCCCACAAAAAATCGAAAATGGGATACCGTGTACATATGCTGCCGAAAGAGCATGAAACATGAATAAGGATTAAATTGTTAGGAGCATAGGCATCCTGACGGAAGTTTCCAAAGCAAACCGCACGACCCGTTCGCTGTGTTGTAGTGGTCTGTTTGTGCAACAGGGGTTGATGTTGCACGTGCGATCGCGTGTTTGTCGAAGGCTCACGAAAATTCATTTTCTCCAGGGTTTGAAGGAAGATTTACTACAGCAAAAGGAGAAACGTAACAAGCCTCGAGCAAATTTACTTTGTTCTATTGAATTTTTCGGGGCGAACGATACGTTCTCGTCTATTTACTTCCCACACTTACGTTAGTCGACCCCAGACATTTCCGGAGGAACTATCGTGAAAAAAAAAACGGTCAATTCGTTCTGCCCTCTTTTCTTTCTGAATGACCTTAATACTAATAACGGAAAAAAACATTCTGTTGCCGTTTGGTCGTTTCCAAGTATCTTACGCGCTTTATTTTCCCTTTTATTTTCATCTAGTTTCGTCCTTCAGGGAAAAACTCTCGTTACAAGTTTTACAAATTACCGACATTATAATGTTTTTTCAACAAATGATACAGATGCATTTAGTAATTATAGAAAACCCATGGGACCACCCTAGAGATAAAAAAAAGAATCCATTTACAATCGGTGAAGATGTCGCCTAACATATACAAAAAAATCCTGCCAAGTGCGAGTCGGACTCGCACACGAAGGGTTCCGTACTATTATCTATAAAGACGGCAATAAAAAATCATGTTTGTTGTATGAGAGCCCCACTTAAATATTTATTTTATTCTATTTTAGTATTTGTTGTTAAAATGGCAACAGAAATACATCATCTGTAAATGTTTCAACTGTCTAAGTATCATGGATCATGAGATACAGCCTGGTGACAGACAGACGGACGGACGGACGGACTACGGAGTCTTAGTAATAGGGTCCCGTTTTATCCTTTGGGTACGGAACCCTAAAAAGCAGTCGAAACGCGAATTATCTTTTTCATATACATTTAATTTGATTGCGCCTACTTACCTATAAAAGAAAGGGAAGGATACCCTTATCTCTCTCAGCTAGTCGCAGGTAACGAATGCTGCTGGTACTTTATAAAATTTTTGCATATTTCTCTCTGTTTAAACAGTTTCTAGAGTTTGTCTCTTCTACTACTATACTACCGATTTTTTAATGAAACTTAAATAAAATACAGTGGCGTCGACCAATCTTATTTAATATGATTTTTAAAAAGGATTCAAAATTAATTACAATGTGGAATCTAATTAAAAATTAGGGGAGTTTAAGCCCAATGTATTTATAACTTGCTTACTTTTGTCGTACTTCACATATCTTCACAATTCTCACTTTTGGCTTATCCATTATGTAGATTGACTAGCTGAGAAAGATAAGGGTATCTTTCTCTTCCTTGTGGTAGGTATATGGATTAGTAGATTTTTAGTTCCAGTAATAAATAATAAAATAAAAGATTTACAATTTTCACTTTATAATCCAAAACCGGCAAAACTAAACTGAAGCAAATTTTTTTAAACAAAATTTGTTCCCTATTTTAATACAATATTGTTTATAGCACCTAAATTTGATTTACTATAAAGAGTGTTAAAAAATAGAAAATGAATATGGTTTTCAGTGGTAACGGTAACCTACTTATAAACCGGGGCGATATTCAAATGATTTTTTTTTTCGAATCAAGTGGCCGCCTTCTTTTGCATACCTAGTCCAAAGTCCCGTATTTTGGCATCTTGAATAAATTTTTCCTCTAATTTTTGATTGGACCCATATGTAACTATGCTGCCTTTAAACAAAACCTTCTTTTATTTATTTCTGAACACTCTGTATAGTAAATCAAATTTAGATGTTACAAACTCAATTACAATAAAATTGAGAACAAGTATTGCTTAAAAAATTTTTCGATTAAACTTAGTTTGACCATAATGAGCAATGAGCATATTGTGTAAATTTTGCACCACCCTGTATATGAAATTTCTTTTTCGAAAAGCAGTCCAAAAATTGAACAAAATAATTCGAAGTGGTCTGTATTCTTGTTGGATCTCATCAGCGCGTCGCAGACAGCTCCGACAGAACACAGACCAACTTTTATCTGCTGTCTTAACAGCGCGTCTTAGAAATTACCACGAATGGCGCGGTAAACGCCATCTGTAGTACGATGCTACACTTTAAAATTACGTATGCTCCAACAAGGTCCATTTAAATATATGGATGTCTACTTGCTAAAGAGATATATAGGGAAATACTGTTTTGGAGGTTTGTTAAACATTTACAGTTTAGGTACTCACATTAAAGAAAATTGTTATTCAGCCTTTCGTTGTCATCGGATGGTAATAACCGACAGACACCCTCACTGGGCGATGGTCCGGGTTGTTGACACGAAAGTCCAGGTTCACAAGTACCACTGAAACCCAACTCACCCCCGCATGGTTCACCCTCTGTCCGGGCGCACTCTAAGCAACAACTGAAACAAAACACCAAAAATTAATTTAAGTGTTATTATAATATTTACCATAAAGGTACATCATCTCAAAATTATTATGCCAAACGGTTTTGAATGGAATTTACAAATTTTCCATTGATTCCCATTGAACTTCAATGGAAATTTTTCCTAACATTTTCCTTAACGAAATAATGACTGTACATTACACGTATTTGGTTTTTATTTATTGTGCCGTGCCAAACTAAGTTTATCTCTAAACGACCAAAAGTTAATGCATGGTACATCATCTCAAAATTAGCATAAAGTCATAAGCATAGTGAATCGGTCCTGGAGGGATATGTGAATCATATTTTTAGGGTATTCATTATCATCATCATCATCATAAGGTTGCTAGTCTTAAGACTGGATGTACATGTACCTCCATTCTTCCCTCCTTTCCTATCCTGAGCTAGACATTAGACTGAGCATTTCCTTAAAACTAGAACAACCCACATCCGCAACTATTTGCGAACAGTAATTTAATCTAGGTCTACCTCCACCCTTCCCAACTTCTGCTTCTTCCTCTAATATATCTCTGACGAGACCTTCATGCCTGAGAAGGTGTCCTACCAACCTATCTCGCCTATTTCTTATTGACCTCCATAGAGTCCTTTGTTCTTCTATTCTTTTTAATACCTCTTCATTTCTAATCTTCTCTACCCATGATATCCTCAGCATTCGCCTTTATATTCGCTCTTTCCCTACTTTTTCATCCTTTGAATACCAGTACTTGTGTTTTACTTTTACTTATCTTCATACAGTACTGTTTTGTCAGTATTTTTCCCATTTTATTTAAAGCTACCTGTAAGTCCTCTTTGCTAGATGCTAATACTGCTATATCATCTGCAACTCTAAGCATACTAATCTTTTGCCCCTGTATATCTATTCCTACAGTTGTACTGTCTTTAATGATGTTGATCGCGATTCGATGTATAGATTAAAAAGTAGCGATGACAGTGTGCATCCCTGTCTGACTCCCTTCCTAATATTTACTTCTCTACGTTGCAATCCTAGCTCTAGAACTGCCTGTTGATCTTTATACAAACTAAGTATCATTCTCCTATCATTGTAACTCATCCCTACATTTTTAAGTATATTTAACATCTTTCGCATTTAACATTGTCAAAAGCTTTTTCTAAATCTAGAAATCCTTTGTACACACTTTATGTTTTCTATTGTTTTCTCTATTGTTACCCGTAAAACTAGAATGACCTTCCGTGTTCCTCTATTTCTTCTAAACCCACATTGATCTTCCCCTAATAGTTCTTCCGCCCTTTTTTCCATCCTCCTCTGTACAATTCTAGTTAAGATTTTTGACGCATGGGAAGTTAAGCTATCGTAATTGTTCTCGCACCTACCTGCGGCCCTCTTTTTAGGTATGGTTACTACCACATTCCGTTTATAATTCTCTGGGACTTTCCCAATCTCATAAATGTGACTCACTAGCTTAAACATTATTATTGAAAAAGAAAATAAAAACGGATTTTTTGATATAAAATCGTTAGATATCGAAGCTAAGTGGCACATTTAGACGACCCAGTTTTTGATGGAAAAGACTGTTTTCATCCATATATATATGAAATAATCAAACTGAAAGACACCAATATCATTAGCTTTCAAGCTTCTGCGCAATGAAAAACGGTTTAATATCAGTTATCTGTTAAATAATAAATTAAGTACCTATACGAAACGTGTGATTAGGGTTTCTTGAAATAAGGCATTAACACGCGGCTTGCATTTTTGATGAAATTCGGAACAAAAGTCATTACAAACACTTCCGTGACATAGCTCCTCCTTACATTCCAAAAGAAAGGACAGCAGGAAGACTTCTTATATCTTGACGTTTTATCGAAAATGGGAAATATTAATTATGCCCAAATGTTTCTTTCATTTGTTAGATAACTTATTTCTATAGACAAAATTAATCCTTGTTTTAATGAATAATAAATAGCGGTCTGTGAAAAAGTCATGAAAATGTCGCCATTTAAAGGTATTGAGCGCGACTGAAAGCAAACTTTATATTTTGTATGTGTATGTATGTAAGTAAGAAAAATTTCCATTAAACTTCAATGGGAATCAATGGAAAATTTGTAAATTCCATTCAAAACCATTTGGAATAAATGGAAAAATACTTGCTTCCATTTACAATAATTCCATTAATATTTACATTGGAAAAATTTCCATTTATTTTCAATGGGAACCAATGCAAAATTTATAAATTCTATTTAAAATCATTCAATATAAATGGAAAAACAATTGGGTATCTAAAAATGGAGAAGATCTGGTTTGAGATGATTAAAATTTATTAAAAAAATGGAGAAAAACGTGTTGAGGTTAATATGACTGTCAAGCAAGTTGTAAAAATAATAAACAAGACATTATTTGGAATAATAATTGTCATGTAATTCATATTTCTTTTTCATTTCATTTAATTATCACTAACAATAATTAAAAGTAAAAAAATAAAGAATTGACACTAGGATTTCCATTGGGTTCAGAAATTGAAGTTCCAATGGAATGGAAGGGAAATCCCATTGAGTTTGGGAATGGGATTTCCACTAGAATTCTAGTCCCATTGGTAATTCTCCATTTATTACCATTAATCATTCCTACGGCAACAGAATAGAACCCTATCATTTAATAAATTTAAAACAAGGGTTTCGATGGTCTCGCAATGAAAAATTGTTTGTGTTGATTTTATTAATTTAGCAAAGTTTCACTAAGAGTTGACGGTCTCTTCTTGTAACCCTACCAATGTTCGTCGAACAGTCTCCACGAGCCGCCTCTATCTTTAATTTATTCAAAACTGTCCGAATTTAATGTTTTCATTATCCGTCGCCCTTGTCAACAACAAGTAACCTGATGAAAATTAGGCCAGACATTATTTTATTGTCCTAAATTGATTTCGATTGTGCTCTCACTCGCCCCTACCAATCTTGTATATTTATTGTCTCTGTAAATTTGGCATTTTTATATTCCGTATCTAATTCTATCATTGTATATTTCTACAATTTTATAACTTTCACCCCTTTTCTATGCTTTTTCACATTTTTAAAGATCTCTATTTTCATTTCCAACTAGATTTTCCCCGCAGCTTCATTCGCAGAAATTAATAATGCTTCTCCATAAAACCTTTTAACTCCCAATTCACCCTTACAACGTATGTAATGTCGCCATCTTAGATTTCAAATACAAACGTAGCAACAATGTAAATGTGTTAAAATGTCGAGATAGGTCTTTCTCAAATTAAATGAGAGACCATTAAGACCAAGTTTCAAGTAAATCTGACCACAAATAATATATGTTCCATTTCAACATTGCAACTCCTCATCACCACTCATCCCCCCCAACAGAGATTGAATATTTTAACCAGTTTCAAGTAAATCGGACCAAAAACAACCATGCAATCTTTGCAAACCCCTTTCAGCTTCCTAAAGAGGTAGAATTTTGTAAAATGTTGAAAAAGGTATGCATGTCATTAGTTTTATATGAAAAAGCATTAAAGCAAAGTTTCAGGTAAATCTGACTGTAAATAAAAAACACCATACTTAACCATAGACAACATTACGTTTAGCTGTCAGTTGCGTTTTGTTATTCCATGTTAGTTGCGTTTTGTTATATCATTTTTAACAAATGAACGGCTAGATTGATGTTTTGACTGATAAATTTTTCGTTTTGCTTTCAGTTGCGTTTTGTCATTCCATGTCAGTTGCGTTTTCTTATACCACTTTTTTTCCTACATCCGTCTCCTGGTTCTTAGCTACCACCCCACCAATTTTCAGCAAAATCGGTTCAGCCGTTCTTAAATTATAAGTAGTATAACTAAAATGACTTTCTTTTATATATGTAGAATAACTTACATCTAAACTACAGTGTAAACTCTATATAACGACACTTAAGGGACTGAACATTTTTCGGCGTTATAAAGAGTGGTCGTTAAATGGAGAGAAATAAAAGATATTATTTTACTATCCTATAGTAATATGCATTTACCAATATAGTACACATTTTGCACACCAACATTATTATTCATACATTGCGTATAGCCTGTTATCTTCGTCTGGTGTTTTTTGCTGCCCCAACATTTTAATTGTATTTTGTTACGTATCTTACTCATATCTTGAGATACTGCTGGATCAATTTGATTATATAAAAAGTATTTTTTTAATAGTTTCGCTGAATCAAGTGCTTGTTTGATGCTTGGTGGATGGACAGGATCGTCTTTTTCAACAACGTACACAGCTGCAGTTCTTATCTATTTTGGCAACTTAGAAAGTACTGCTTAATGATTTATAATGCCGCATTTTTGTCGTTAAATAGAGTGAGCGTGACGCTATATAGAGTGTAATATTGTATAGAAAACAATGTAAACCAACCAAAGTCAAGCAATTTCTACGTTTTAAGGAGTTTGTCGTTAAATCGAGTGACGTTATAAAGAGTTTACACTGTATTTCTTCTCAACAGTGCTCTTTTCGTAGTTTTTAGATTTCACTTTTCACTCGTAAAGCCAAACTTAAAAAACCCAAAACAGATCAAAATGTGCAGTGTCAGTTACCTCACTGTCATTCTTCAATCTTAACTATCACCTTTTTCGCTATTTTTTCTCTATTACGTTACATCGTTTTGTGTATAACATTTTCGTTAATGAAATAATGACTGTACATTACACGTATTTGGTTTTTGTTTATTGTGTCGTGCCAAACTAAGTTTATCTCTAAACGACCAAAAGTTAATGCATCGCTGGTAATCAACATAACCTATACAAGATTTGAAAGGACACTGCTGATATCTAGAAAAGACCCGACCTGTTTCTCATAAGAAGTTAATGTTCCTTTCATGTTCTCTGCGAGTAGTTAATTACTCTCGTGGTTCCTATCGATTTTATTGAAAGTATACGCTGTTAGACCTATCGTCAAGGATTTGGAAAGGGTTCGATCCAATATTTAGGTGTTCAAGAAAAACCAAGATGCTTTTCAACATAAAATTAATTACGTTTTTATAAAAACAAATCTTAAAGTGCTAAGGATCATGTCGAAAATAAATTTCAATAGAGAAATATTTACTTTGCTATATCCAACTAATTAATAATGTATATAACCAAAATTTGCGTCTAAATGTGTTAATTTTAAATGGCTTCCGAAATGTACACACATTTAGGGCTGCCTCACAAACTTTGGCCTTGGGTTACACGGTGGCAAAATTTCACCTATTCATTGATTTCTACGTTTGTACCATTAAAAGCATCGGCCTTCATTTTCACTTTTTACAATTTTTCTCCATTTCTATCCCTGATTATACAGTGAGAGACATGATTAATAGTCGAGTCAATGTTTTCATAATACACAATACGAACATGCCTCTCATGCATGTAAAGGCTCATGAGATTGTAAACGACCTATACCTCACATATCTTAAGCGTTCTCCGTGTCTTACTAGGAGAAGGATTATGGGCTAATGTGACGATGGACACAAAAGTCCATGTGTGTTATCCGGAAAAAGTATCCGTATGCAAGTGTTCGCAATTTAAAATCGAACGATCTGCCTATCGGGGACAAATTGTTCTAGGTTTTCTATTGATTATTTATTATCGGAAAAAGCTTAAACTTACCTTACACTTAAATTAGAAATATCAATCAATGTACGTATTGAACATAGAACAATAATTAATTCCATAAGTTCAAAATAAATGATTAATCAATTAAAAGTGTTAATTGCACAGTGAAATACTTTGATCACTGCCTTTTTCATTAAATATCGATATTAATGTATTGTAGATTTACTTTAAAGAATCTCGTAAAAAAGTACACAACATTTAATTCAATCTTCCTTCTCAAATCGTTTCAAACTGTGAAAAGTGTAAAGCCTCAAAATCCGGAAGATTTTGTGTTGACTGCCACAAGTAAAGCTGAGATTTCGAAAACGTATTTGAATCAAATTTTGTTTACGTGAACATTCAAGCATTAATGATACGCTGGCACGTGCATCCGTATGTTTATTGATTATTAGGAGCCTGTGCCCGCTTCGCCAGGCTTGGGGTAGTGATAAATTTTTAAATGTAAGTGCTGATGACTAATTTGGTCAGGAATCAAATTAGTCCGTCATATTGAGACTTCGCCGTATGTTCTGTATTTTTCCGTAGGTATATCTATGTGGTCGGTGCACGCTGCAGGACCTTTCCTTCCAACATGGTTTACAAATAACGAAATTTCAAACTAAAAACCTAGTCTTATCAAAGGACTACTGCTGGGATAGTGTAACTTTCTAATAGTCGAAGAATTTTCAGAATCAGTTCAGCAGTTCTAAAAATTACCCCTAAAACACAATAGTTCCCTGCGCGAAGAACAAGTGCGCATCAGTTTCGGTAATATAAAACGCAAGACGTAAACAAGATACGNAGGTATTGGAAAGAATAGGAGAACAGAGGACTCTATGGAAGTCAATAAAAAATAGGCGAGATAGGTTGGTAGGATACCTTCTCAGGCATGAAGGTTTAGTCAGAGACATATTAGAGTCAGAAACAGGAGTTAGGAGGGGTAGAGGTAGACCTAGATTAGATTACTGTTCGCAAATAGTTAAGGATGTGGGGATGTTCTAGTTGTAGGGAAATGCGAAGTTTAGCTCAGGATAGGAAAGAGTGGAGGTACGTGTCAAACCAGTCTGAGGACTGATGACCTTATGATGATGATGTAGGTAAATTACTTGGCACTTCAGAGATTAAACAGAATTCAATAAAGTTTATTATGAATCTGTTAGAACAAGACAATATCTGAGTTTAAAAGATTATTAAACTAAATAATTAAGTCCTTTTAACGTTCATGACCTTACATTGAAGCGATTCTCTTGGATAGTTTCTAATAAAAACAATATTTTTTACTTATTCCCTAAAAACAAATTAGATTTTCACTAATTTTGTGCAAATATTTACTAATCTTCATAACACTTCAAACTAGTAATATTAACTGAACTAATTAGTTAATTGAATCAGTGGAATTAGTAAAAAAAAGCATAAAATCAGCCCGAAATAGAAACCTGGTCCATTCCTAGAACAGACGACTATTATAGCAATAAACCAACTAATGCCTTGAAAAAATTAGCTGAAGTATCGAAATATATGCCAATTTAGTTTTCAATAATAAAGACGGTTGACTTTACTGGAAAAATTCATACATAGAACAATAATTAATTCCATAAGTTCAAAATAAATGATTAATCAATTAAAAGTGTTAATTGCACAGTGAAATACTTTGATCACTGCCTTTTTCATTAAATATCGATATTAATGTATTGTAGATTTACTTTAAAGAATCTCGTAAAAAAGTACACAACATTTAATTCAATCTTCCTTCTCAAATCGTTTCAAACTGTGAAAAGTGTAAAGCCTCAAAATCCGGAAGATTTTGTGTTGACTGCCACAAGTAAAGCTGAGATTTCGAAAACGTATTTGAATCAAATTTTGTTTACGTGAACATTCAAGCATTAATGATACGCTGGCACGTGCATCCGTATGTTTATTGATTATTAGGAGCCTGTGCCCGCTTCGCCAGGCTTGGGGTAGTGATAAATTTTTAAATGTAAGTGCTGATGACTAATTTGGTCAGGAATCAAATTAGTCCGTCATATTGAGACTTCGCCGTATGTTCTGTATTTTTCCGTAGGTATATCTATGTGGTCGGTGCACGCTGCAGGACCTTTCCTTCCAACATGGTTTACAAATAACGAAATTTCAAACTAAAAACCTAGTCTTATCAAAGGACTACTGCTGGGATAGTGTAACTTTCTAATAGTCGAAGAATTTTCAGAATCAGTTCAGCAGTTCTAAAAATTACCCCTAAAACACAATAGTTCCCTGCGCGAAGAACAAGTGCGCATCAGTTTCGGTAATATAAAACGCAAGACGTAAACAAGATACGAGCAAATCAGATGTGCAATGCCTTACTGCGCAGCGAACCATCAAATACAATTTATTGACGCTCTTACGATTCGCGCTGTACATTAAGTAAACTGTGCTCTTTTGTTTCTTATTGACAATCAAAACGACCTTTGTTTTTCTACTCTTTTTAAAATCTCTTCATTCGTAACCTTTATGTACATGGTATTTTCATCATTTGTTCACGTTTGTCACCCGTACAGAGTCGTACTATAATCATATACTTCAACAATTTTTTTCGAATTTCTAAATTAACCATTAGCGAGCATTATATGACTAATTTATGTATTGGAAGAACGGTAAATTCTCGAATTTTCATAACTCTTACAAGTATCGACACTATTTTCTTTAAAAGTCATGATAAGCACGTATGACAAAAAATTTCAACATTTAAAACAATTATTGTATCGATAAATAGAAAAATTTATGCTTAGAAGTAAGTATATATTAAAAAGTATCAGATTAAAGGAGCGACGCAAGATGTTTTGTCGCGGAACTGAATCCAAGGGAAATTATTTTGTTGAAAATAAACAACGAAGATATCAAAACGAGAATTAACTTTTATATTTTAAAATGCGGAAAACAAGACTACTTCAATACATGTTGTGCTTACTACTATCTATTACTGACTAAACTAAACATAGCAAATTTTACTTATTCTTATTTCCACCACGATAGGTAGACTAAACAAATCAAAAACACAAATGCTGTTGTGCAAGACATCGCAGCCCCCAGCGCGGCACTTGCCTTTGAGCTAGACACCGCTCGTATCAAACAGACATGACAAAACATGCAAAAAAACAACTAAATCCTTACAAATTCAACATCCTCCCCACCTTGAGATAAAACGCATTATTTATCTCAAAAAACAAAAAAACATTAATAATAAACGTAACTAACACTAGTGACTAATTAAAATACATTAATCGTTCGACTTTCTTAACCTTTCTGCCAGTCTTAGTTACATAGGGTTCTTTACATTCAACTGGATTCTCTTTATTACCTTCAATTGATTTGATACATTGGACTTTATTTTCCGATATGTCTTGTTCCTCTTGCACAGAGTTTTTCACGCAATTGTTAACACTGTCATAATTTAATTCTAACGGAAAAACCTTTTGTATCGGTCGCACTAACTCGCCCGAAGCTGTCGTTAATCGCACCACACGAATAATTCCATCTTTGCCTGGAATCACATCCGTAACCTTAGCCAATGGCCACTCAAGTCTCTTAGTGTTATCACTTCCTATTAACACAATATCCCCTACACTAATCTTATCAGTATTTTTTACATTAGCTTTTTGTTTTACTAACATTCCTAAATATTCACTCCTAAATCTGCGTCTTAACTCCTCTTTCAACTTTTGCCTATACGCATACCTTTTATTTATTTTATTTGTTTCAATAATATCTAAGTCCAAAACCCCTATCTCTTTTATTTCCTGTAAGAAATCCGATGGAGCCAATGGTTTGAACTCAGTCTCAACATCTGACATAAATGTTATCGGTCTTGAATTAATTATAGCCTCACAATCGACTAAAACAGTTGACATTTCCTCATAATCCAGACTTGTTCTTCTAAGGGTCCGACGTAATAATTTTTTCAGAATTCCTATAAGGCGCTCCCAAAATCCTCCCCACCACGCCGCAGTGGGAGGATTAAATCGCCATTCTATTTTTTGTAGTGCAACGGTACTTCCTAACTTTTTGTAGTCTAATTTGGTTAATTCGTTATTAAGCCCCTTGAAATTTGTACCGTTATCGCTGTAGATAATGCTGGGCCTGCCCCTTCTAGCTATAAATCGTCTAAGTGCCATGAGTACTGCCGCTACATTTAATGAATTTACTAACTCCAAGTGCACAGCTCTAAAAACTGCACATGTGAAAATGCATATCCAAGCCTTTTTCGCGCTTTCGAGATATACTGGCCCGGCAAAGTCTATACCAATCACCTCAAATATCGCCGCGTCCCTAACGCGATTTAATGGTAGTGGTGCCGGAACCGATTTTAAAGGCTGGGCCTCATAACGACGACATACTACACATTTTCTAATTACGGATCTAATTATTCGCCTACCCCCTAATATCCAGTACTTCTCTCTTAATGAATTTAATGTAATCTGTACACCAGCATGATTTAAATTCTCATGTTTGTCTCTTACAATCAAAGTAATGATACTAATATTATTGGGTAGAATATATGGACACTTGAAATTAAACGAATCTTCTCTGAGTACAATTTTTGTTTTTACGCGAACTAAACCATCTTCATCCGTAAATAACATAAACTGTTTATTGGTTCTATTCTCAAAATCTGTTAAATTTTCTTGGCACATTTTTAATACGCTTTTCTCTGCGGCCATAATTTCCGCACAGCCTAGACTGTCTTCATGTAATTTACCTGAACTATTCCTACAATTGTTTATAAATCTTTTTATCCATGCAACTATACGTAAAACCTTAGAATAATTCGAAAACTTTTCCAAAACTTTTAATAATTTAGGCTCAGCTGATATTGCAACTAAACAACTACTGTTGCCATGCTTTGCACTCTTTTTCAATTCAGATTGTATTTCTTCCTCATTATACAATAGATCGACGTTACTATTCGGCCAATCCTCAGAATCTCTATATAACCATTCCGGCCCATCCCACCAATGCGATGATAATAAACGCTCTACAGTACACCCTCTCGAAGGAAGGTCAGCGGGATTCAAATTACCCGGAACATGCCGCCAAGATTTAGGATCTGAGATTTCGCGGATTTCTTTTACACGATTATGAACAAATGTACTCCAGTTGTGTTCACGATGTATCCACGCTATTACCGTCGATGAATCTGACCAAAAATGAAGATTTACAAATTTTGTATTTAACATTCTTGTCGTAGCGTCAGCCAATCTCGCTCCAACGTTTGCCGCCAATAATTCTAAACGTGGTATACTATTACGTACATTTTCCTTACTTTTCATAGGAGAAACTCGCGATTTAGCTTGTACGAATCTAACTTTGACTCCTTCACTATCTTTTATGCGAATAAAAATAACAGCCGCGTATGCCGATTTACTTGCATCGCAAAATGTATGCAAACTAATTTCATCGTGCGAATCCGTTCCTCCGATGAGACAACGCGGTATCTCTACTTTATTTAATTCAATAATTCCCTCGTACCATTTTATAAAGCGAGTTTTAATTTCAGTACCGACGTCGTCATCCCACGTGAGATTTCTTGCCCATACTTCTTGCAATAATATCCGCGGACCAAGTGTTACGGGACAAACAAAACCCAACGGATCAAAAATACGATGTACGCAAGACAAAATATCTCTTTTAGTTATTTTCTGTAAATCTAAATTTTCTAAATTTTCAACATTTAAAGATAATACATCTCGTTTCTTATCCCACATAATGCCTAAAACCGGAGTGATACTCTCTGTGGAAACATCACCATTATATTCCCAACCGCGAAGATCAAAACCTGCAAGCTCCATCGATTTCCTCGCCTGATACATAAATTCATTTAATTGAGTAGTCGAGTTTACACTGGTTACACAATTATCAACATAGAAATCATTTAACAATTTTTCAATATTACTACGAGTAAAAATCGATTTACAGTCATTCTGTAATGACTCAAGAATACCCTTCAAATGTAATTCAATTACTGCGCCTAACATAAATGGGCTGGAACATATACCAAATACAACCCTACAATGACGTAGTACAATTAAATTATTTTGATCATCATACCAAAAAAATCTTAGAAAATTTCGATCTTTAGGATCAATACTGATCTGTAAGAAAGCTCTTTTAATATCTGCTATTACACCTATATTACCTTCCCGGAATCTCAATAAAATAGAAGGCAGTTGCTCGATGAGATTGGGTCCCTTTTGTAAGCATTCGTTCAGACTAGGCGAAGGAGGCTGTTTGGCAGAGGCATCAAAAACGGGTCGAATTACAGTTGTACTACGTTCCTTAACAACATGACGGTGTGGTAGATAGTGTCCCCAAATGTCCATCTCCTTGTCTAACACACGTTCGATGATTCCTTCGGCTAACCATTCTTTGAATACCGCGTCGTAGGCTTCATATCTTCCTTCGATCCTAAGCTTCTTCGTAGTAGTTTGTAGACGTTTAATAGCAACACTTTTATTGTCGGACAGCGGGGGGTGGTTTTCCGACCATGGTAACTGTACTTCATATCGATTTTCACTGTTGATAGAAACGGTTTCCAAGAATTCTCTGTACATCACTTCTTCTTGTTGTTTAAAAGTCCTATACGTCATAGGATCTCTTATACCTAACACATCTAGAGACCACAAATCTTTCAAATCGCAATTTTTAACGTACAACGATATCGCGGCGACAGTAGAGTTTTCCCGTACATTTTCTTTTCTTACTGCGCCCATAATGGTCCAACCTAACAACGTTTCGAACGCTACTAAACCACTCTTCAGTTCTTTACGACAACCGGTCAATATTTTTCCCGCAACATCGGCGCCGATAAGAATCGATATTGGATCGTCACAGTCCCATACATCCGTTAATCTTATATTAAATTCGTTTAGTTCGTGAAGCCACTTTTTATTCTCAATAGGTTCTATACGACCACAAATGACCTCTTGGTCCAGCGCGACGAAATTACACGCAAAATCGCTCTCTAAACTTTGCATTCGTACGCGATATTCTTTGTGTGCGACAACTTCCGACTGCCCGCCACCGAAAAGCATATGACTTAATCTTTGTTCACCCACCGATTGGTAACCCAATTTTTCGATTATATCTTTCGTCACGTAAGATCTTTGTGATCCACTATCAATCAACACGCGCGCAATCAGTTCTCTATTATCGCTGTAAATTTTTACTTTTAATGTTTGCAGGAACACCATTTTGTTATTGGAAATGCTCGCGATACAATTCAACTCTTTCCGCACTGGCGCGGAAGTATCTGCGCTCGCAATTTCATCCCTTTGTTCTCTTGGTTTCTCATCTGGACACATCAAATTTACGTGTCTTCGTTCACATCGCGAACATTTTACGCGGACTCGACAAGTTTTGAAACCATGCCCGATTTTAAGACACTTAAAACACGCACGCGCTCTCTTCACACACTCTTGTTTACCCGATAAACTCATTCTTTTAGCTTTATTGCAACCCTCACTCTCGTGATCTTTGGCGTCGCAAAATATACAGGTGTGGTCTTTTCCTTTGGTCATTAACAAACCCATCGCGCTCGGAATATTTCTATTAAATTTATACGGCTTAGATTTCTTAATATCAGATTCGTGCCCAGTATCTAAATTAAAACCTTGTAACGCCAACGAAATTCGCAACTCACTTTGTACCTCCCTCTCGATAAATTCTATAAGACGGGTGAGTCTGTCTTTGGATCGCGGTTTTCCATCTTCCGCGTCCGAATTGTGTTTTCCAGCGTCACTGCGTTGCCACGCGCGTAATAAGTCCTCCGGCAAGGAAGATTCTACTAACGGGTACAACATCGCCGCGCACTTGTCCGTGGTAACTCCTAATGTTTCCAGGGCCCTCAAATGAGATTCCAATCTATCATACAAGCTTGCAAGTGAAATATTACCACGTCCTTTAATAGCATTTTGCAGCACAAGTTGCAACAATTCACGCACGTAAACTTCAATCAAAAGTTCGTCTTGACCGAACCTACTCTTTAAACTTCTTATTACTTTATCATAATTGCTTCCAGTTGGTGGGTAACTTTTAACTAACTCCGCTGCTCTTGAGTCCGGCACAACCGCTTGTTTCAAATACTGGAACTTGTCTTCATTGCACATATTTTTGTCCTCATGGATTTTCTTGAAACAACTCCAAAAAGACAGCCACTCACGAATGTCTCCGTTAAACTTAACAATTTCTATCGACGGCAACTTATAAGATCTCTTGTTTTCACCGTTAGAAGAAGAACCCGACGGGACCGCACAATCAACCAAATTTTGCACTAAATTACTATCACCCATGGTACGTTCGGTGAACAAGTATTTGGCTGTTAAAAACCTATGCTTGTACTCATCTGCTTCATCGTACTCCTTTTGTAACTCAGTCTCGGTAGCGGTCTCTAATATGGCCTCAATTATAGAATCTTGACAATAATTTAAATCGGTTAACTTATCTTCCAAAGTACAAAACGCGACTCTCAAACTTGCAATTGTAGATTCTGCATTGTCCAACATCACTTGTAATGAATTCAGGGCCTTCGTAAAACCAATTCTTAACACAGTTCTTTTCTTCTTCAACGGTTCCATTTTTCTCGTTTTAATACAACACCCAAAAACCAATAATTCAATAATAATAACCCAAAAACAGTCCTGTCACGGTCGCCAAATGTTTTGTCGCGGAACTGAATCCAAGGGAAATTATTTTGTTGAAAATAAACAACGAAGATATCAAAACGAGAATTAACTTTTATATTTTAAAATGCGGAAAACAAGACTACTTCAATACATGTTGTGCTTACTACTATCTATTACTGACTAAACTAAACATAGCAAATTTTACTTATTCTTATTTCCACCACGATAGGTAGACTAAACAAATCAAAAACACAAATGCTGTTGTGCAAGACATCGCAGCCCCCAGCGCGGCACTTGCCTTTGAGCTAGACACCGCTCGTATCAAACAGACATGACAAAAACATGCAAAAAAAACAACTAAATCCTTACAAATTCAACACAAGACTTAACATGTAAGACCGAGATGACAGTGATCAAGACCAAGATCGAATAAGTAAGATCAAGATCAATACCAAGACTGGAACAGGGGAGGCACGTTTTTGGGGTACTTTTTTAAGGATATTTCAAAATATAGCGAAGGTTCCAAAAAAAACAAATGCAACTTAGTACACGTGAAAGAAGTGAAATATTAATTGTTGTTAAATAAACATTTACTGTAATATAACTGCACACATATAACCAAAAAATTAATTTAGCGCTATAGTATAATGAATATACATTATACTATAATATATGAGCTGCCGGTCACTAACAACTGACTGGAATACATATATGCGCATGCGCGCCTTTCTATTCCCATAGCCTATCGCGTCGCGAGACAAAACGTAGCAAAACGTGTCGTTTCATGGCCTCGAGATTTTACTCCTTTCGAGCCCAAAGAAGTGTCACTTCAAAAATTTAAATATCCTGTAATTTCAAATTAAAGGTAACTCGTTGTCACCGGTAATAATACTGTAATGTTCGTGGGTTTAACAAAATTAACTTTGTAGCGTTGTAGATTGAAAATTTTGGTAATTGGTTAACAGTATGTATTTAAACAAAACAAAAAAATGTAAAAAATATAAACTCAGAAACGTAGAAATTAAAATAACGAAGAAATCTGTCCAGACACGCAAGTGAACACGCGGATGTCTATTTAACTACTAACTTAAAACTTTGAAAAAACATTAAAAGTATATTCGCACCCCGTCGCTGTTTATTCACCTAGCAAGCCGCCAAAGAATACCGCCTCTATTCACGTATCGGCATCACACACACGCGCGCGATCAGAAGGAGCCGCTAAATACAGGGTGGCGCACGTTACAACTTCTAATACTGATAACGACAAAAACAATTTATTTACACTAATTATTGAAGAAGTTAAAAACACTAATAAATTATTACTAAACTTAGGTTATGAATTATTCTATTTATTTACACTACTGTTGATATATCACTACTCACTGCGCTATTTACTTCACTGCTATCACTGTCAATTTATTTCTGGATTGACTTCTGCAACGGTCAATTCATTTCTTCTCCACTCGGCGATCGTCTCTTCCTTTAAATACTCTTTTGTTTACTTTCGGGAGCCTTCTAGAAACATCCGGATAGTTTCTTTTTTCTTTGAACTGTTTAATTGATACACATACGTGTGCCCGATCGCACACAAACACTCGTGCTCGCTACAATACCTACCTAATTACGTTTCTTTTCCAATATTACCGCTCCATCTTGCAATGTAGATACATTGTTTCTCTTTAATTTTAAAGTTCCATCTGCGGCATAAGAATAAGAAGCGATAGGGCACGTCCCGTCTCATCGCACTACATCTGTACGACTACCGCATACAATTAAAAGTACGTAGCAAGTTTTCAGGGGATTATCGAAGATAAACTTTTCATTGCGGGCTCCTATTCAAAGTTTTCGCGTCGCTTTTATTTCATATCGCTGCAAAGGCGATCCTCAAGGGTCCTTATCCTTTTGTACTTAAGATTACCACCGCGAAACGTGGGCACTTTATCATGTTGAACTGCAAAGTACCCTCCAGGCGGCTGTTGCAACGAGCCACTATCTGAAAATGAATAAGACACGTCGCGCTACAAGACTTGTAGCATGACACAAATTTTACGAAAAACCCGCCAACTTATTACTATATCTAACAGCGTACGACGGGTACAACAACAATGGAAACAAAATAACAACAGAAACGGGGGTTATAAGATAAATCCGCTTAAATCTTTCTTTTGTTGTTAAATTTAATTACACACGAATTAGCGAATAGAACAGCCAAGTAATTGTGAAAATGTGGTACACAAAATGTATTTCCCGAGTAATTATTATTTTGTTTACGAAAATACCAGCAGGAAAATAACATGACAATTAAATAAAATTGGATATACATATTAAACAATCTCTATTTAGTGCTGTTACCACATGTTAAGCTATTATGTCCGTAGACAAAAATTTTCAGTCTCTCAGAGTCTTTCAGCGTCTCTGAGAGCGTCTCTCACAGTCTTTTACAGTATCTCAGTTATTGCCTAGGTGTTTTTATGGATCTCTCACAATCTCTGTATGAGAGACTCGAACGATAAAATTGTTATTCAGAGATTCGAGTCTCTCACAGAGAGACTGAATGAATAAAACTGTAAAATTGAGAGACTCGAATCTCTCGTAGAAAGACTGGGATCTCTGAAATATGTTGAACTTGAAAATTTTAACCATGTCTGTCGAGACACCACTTATTGAGAGATTCGAGTCTCTCGTTCAGGGATTCGAGTCTCGTTCAGAGACTGGATACGAAATGAGGATCTCTCTATGAGCGACTCGAGTCTCTCGTTCAGAGAAGCTAAACAGTTTTTTTGACAGTCTCTCTCAGCGACACCAGAGAGACTCGATGAGAGACGGAGACTCGAGTCCCGCTTTCATATACTCTTAAAGACCGAACATTTTTATTTCGGGGTGGCACATCAGAAATTATGAACAGTTTGAAATTTAGGTTAACCTAAGTGTCCTAATAGATATATAAAAAAAATCACAAACTTTGCATATTTAGTAAATACCTCATTAAGGCGTATTAAAAATACTAGATAGAAAAAAGAAATATTTTATTAAGCGAGTACTTTCTTACCCGAATTAATTGTCGAGTATATCTATATATTTGTCGAAATTTTTTTGTATGTTGAGAATTTGTTTTTATTAAAATATGCTTTATAAACTCGGTATCGTCAAATGTTTATATAAAATGAGACCAACCTGAAACAAGTGCCTTTCTTTTTTGTATAAAATTTTTATTTTCGTACACGATTAACTCTTCGAAAAAGGAAAATTTATTTTAGTATAGATACTACTACTAAAAGTACAAAGGCGATATTATAACGATATGTTGTTTTCGTCGTAGGTACAAAACCACATCTTGATGAGAATCACCCGAACAGATGGCATGGACGAAGAGGTCCCACAGAGTATCCTGACCGTTCCCTACACCTTAAAGAAAATAAACTCTGCGCTGATGGACAAGAATCAGTATAAATTAAACGTTTGTTAATGTTTATAAATCAATAGCCCACCTTTATCAGTATCTATCATGTAATATAAAATATATATAATAATGTTGTAGGATAAGCTACATAAATTCATATGGTGGTAGAAAACAACTGGAAAAAAATGGCCGGGTCTAAACGCTTACAATGTGATTAATATTGATTGCATCAGCTCTAATTCATGCGATAACTTTTAAATTTTTGTTTAAAGTGTATGCTTGACTGCATAAACAGACATACGTTATAGCACACCTACATCATTATAAAATTATTTATTTAATGATTAAGTGCCACGTGTTAAAAGTTTGGCCTAGATAAAAATTGAAATGAATTAAAGTGCTAAATTTGGATTGGTTACGACTAGTAACTTAATAAAACAATATGTAAGGTATAAATACCCTTTATTATTACTTTAACTACATTACAATTATGCCAACAAAATTATTGCGACGTAACACGAATATAAAAAATAAAAAAAAAAATAAAAAATAGGCGAGATAGGTTGGTAGGACACCTTCTCAGGCATGAAGGTCTAGTCAGAGACATATTAGAGGCAGAAACAGGAGTTAGGAGGGGTAGAGGTAGACCTAGATTAGATTACTGTTCGCAAATAGTTAAGGATGTGGGCTGTTCTAGTTTTAGGGAAATGCGAAGTTTAGCTCAGGATAGGAAAGAGTGGAGGTACGTGTCCAACCAGTCTTAGGACTGATGACCTTATGATGATGATGATGATGAACACGAATATGGTTGGTATTGTTTGTATCACTGAATTGTACGTTCCTTTTCCTGTTTTTCTCGGAACTTTCTGTAGCTCATAAAATTTTATATACATAAGTTGTAAGATCGATGTAAATGCATAATTTTCTCAAGTGTATTCGTATCATCTTTACAATTCGTAGAAGAAGCCATTATTTATTTCCTTTTTCCTTGCTTGACCGGTTCGGTCTTTTGAAAGATTATACCATTTATATTATAGTTCCGCTTGATATTGAATGATTCCTCTAATCTTAGAAATAGGTCAACCGAATCCCCCGATTCTTAACTCTAGTACTATAGAAACTTCTCGAAATTTGGTTTCGATCGAGTATGAATTGTAAACGACTGGAGCTACGGCTATTAATAATATTCTCTATTATGAGTTGTTTTCGTATTCCAACAAGGTTAAGTTGGATTATTGCTGAAATATTTAATAGAGAGTAATTTCAGGAAATTTTAAACTGTTGTTTTATTTTTATAAACTATAAGGTAGGTGTGCAGGTAGCAGTGTCCTGGCGTGAATTCGGTCACCCTGGGCGAAGCCTAAATTCATCTCCCTTTCTATTTTTGCAATCAAGATCTTTTATTTAAATTGGTCGCGATTGCAGTGTAAATGTGTATATGTTACTGGAAATGTATGAAATCTAAGAATTGTCTACGGCGGAAGGAGAGAAAGGCTGTCGGCGGCGGAGAGAGGGCAGACTGTACTAGATGGATATAATGCGCAGCCGCGCGAAGAGCGGGGAGTCCGCTAGAGTCCCGGCAGCGTGTGCTGTGCTCAGCGGTAGTTTTCTTACCTCTGCTCTTCAGGTGGCTGGGCATCATTGCCTCTATTTGCGGTTTGTCTAAAAACCAAATCATAATTTGCAGTAGACCTGTGAAAACGAAATATGTACTGGGACACATAGTAGAAGTGAAACTGCAACGGACAAGTGGAAAAACGAATGGCAACGGACAAGTGGAAAAACGAATGGCAACAAAATTTTTACTTGAAGTTTTACGGGCAGGTTTTCAAATTGGACAAGTACATTAACAAACACAAAGCAGAATTAATAACAAATTCGCTATAAACATAATTCACCAATTCTATGCAAGGTTAAGTACGAATTAGCAGCATTCATAATATTAAACGCCGTCCCACTAGAGATCACCGTCAAAGCGGCAGACAGAACAGAACAGAGGATCGGACAAAATTCCAAGCAAGGCGTTAAAACTTTACCCAAAAAACATGATATACGACATACTATATTCTTTAACAACATGTTATTTCTACAAAAATATACTTTAAAATTTGGCAGAACGGAGTTGTCGTCACAATTCTAAAACCACGGAAAGATGCATCAACTCCCACGAACAGATGACTATAATCAGTATCATTGATGGAGACAACCTGGATTTCCTTCAAGTAGAAATCGAAGAGCAAAACATAATCAATACCTGCCAGTTCGGATTTTCAAAGAAAGTAGGAGTTGTTCATCGGACCATAAACTTAATACACCACTTAAGAAAGAACTTTCAGAAGTAATTAAGGAAAATTTTGTTGCATTCCTCGATAATGAAAAAGTTTACGGTAAAGTCTGGATGGAAAGGATTGTATACAAATCATGAAATGCAGGCATCAAGATGATAAAAGAAATTTTTAAGGGAACGAAAATTTCAAGTGTCTTCAACAGTCTTCAGTAGCAGAACCATAAACAATGGGTCCTCCAAGGGGCTTTCTCTTCCCCAGTATTATTTAACATCCTCATAAGAAAATTTTCTGACCCACTAGATCACGTCAAAAATATATCAGCTTTTGATGACATGGCGATCCTAGTAACCGTTAATTCACGGTTCAATACAGTAATCAGTATGGAACAAACTTTGAAAAAGAATTCATGAATTCTGCTCAAGATGGCGAATAAAATAAAATGAACGACAAACAGCGATTCTGAAAATAGGAAGGGGTTTGCCCAAAAGGACAAACGACATAAACTTTTGTTCAAGACGAAGAAGCAAAAGCGTTCACAATAAAGTCAGCAATATATAGGCAAGAAGTATGGGAAGAAGACAAAAGATTCATCCCGAAAGTTACCACATCAATACAAAGCAGAGTTATGCGGGTTGTAACAGGTGCACCCTAATACATATCCAACAACGAGCTTTTAAAAATGATACGTAAACTACAAATGAGCCACATTTCCTACAGAGAAGAAGTAGGCCAAATAATGACCTAATTTACTGATAAGATAGATTTGTTATAAGAGAGGTTTTCTTCTGAAACATCGAATTCCTGGTTTCTGTTTCTGATTGTTGCGATGTTACTGTGGTTTTCCAAAATTGTTACGATTTCAGCTTTTATCGTCTTACTAATTCTACGACGTCCATTTTTGTACTATGTTGGGGACTATAACGACCTTCGTCCCTATCATAAAGTAAACTGTTAGAGTTTGACCCTTCGACCTTCAGCTTTTGTTGATTGATTATGCAAACAAAAGGTCGTTTTTGCAGTTAAATACAAGATTTACACATTTCTATTAACACAAAAATCATAGCATAAAGTCGTCAGTCCTAAGACTGGTTGGACACTTTTTCTTATCCTGAGCTAATCTTCGCATTTTCCTAAAACTAGAACAACCGCATCCTTAACTATTTGGGAACAGTAATCTAATCTAGGCCTACCTACTCCCGTTTCTGCCTCTAATATGTCTCTGACCAGACCTTCATGCCTGAGAAGGTGTCCTACCTATCTCGTCTATTTCTTATTGACTTCCGTTGAGTCCTCTGTTCTCCTATTCTTTCTAATACCTTATCATTTCTAACCTTCTCTATCCACGGTATCCTCATTATTACTGTAACACCACATTTCAAACACTTCTAACGCGCCCACCGTCCATGTTTCACAACCATACAGCGCCGCGCTCCAAACATACACCCGTAACATTCTTTTTCGAAATTCTAAATTAATCGCTCGCGAACATAGAAGTGACTTCCTTTTATTGAAGGCGACTCGACCCTGTGTTATCCTCTGCTTTATATCCCTACTTCCACTTCACTTCCTAGATACCTAAAATCATGGTACAAATTATTAACAACTATCTGAATCTATCTAACAGCGAACAAAGCGTTTTTTCCCCCCTTCCATTCGCGCATCCCAGGTCCATTACACTTTCTGCTCCCTCTACACTTTACGTCATTGATTAACATTCAGAAGTTATCGAAAATTCGTTTGAACACTCCTTTCTTAACTGTTCATGCTTTTCAATCGTGAAGCTTTTACTTTTTCATCCAGCTATTTCATAAAAACATACGTCAACTTCAGTTTCGTTTAGTTTTTCATATTCGAGGATCTAGCTGCTTGCTATATTGAAAAATGATTGAACGACGTAAGACCGCAAGTACTTATTTATTCTCAGAATTTAAAATATGGGATGTCAATATTGAGAAAATTAATTGGTTTCTTACAACCGCTTTCTAAGGAATATGCAAGTACCTACCTGCCTTCAGACGTAAAATAAAGCTAACAAATAATAAACATCTTATTAATTCCCACTATAAAATTTCTACAGAATCATTTTGCATTTCGTGGTAAGTATAAAGAAATATTTATTCAAACGAAAACTATTTTAGTTGAACTGATTCAGTTTATGTTCGGTGTTGAAGCGCTGCACGGCAAACACCCAATTAAAACCCTTTAACGCTTTAACGTTGATATTAATGCAAGTTTGTTTGGTGAGTCGTAATTAGTTTATTCAGTCGCAACGTTGCTTCAGTTTTAGGGCTAATCCAACGTTTAAGTTGGTTTAAGTGCCTAATATAACCGAAATTGCTACTAAGTTGCTTATCAAAATTTGATTAAATCGTAATTATTCTCATCATCATCATCATCATCATAAGGTCGTCAGTCCTAAAACGGGTTGAACACGTACCTCCACTCTTTTATCCTGAGCTAAACTTCGCATTTCCCTAAAAATAGAAAAAAAAAACTTTTGCGTGTTTCATTCCCACCCGCCACTAATACCGGTGGGCGAGCAGTCCCTCCGGACTACGCCGGAAGGTAGGGCGGAAGGCCCTCTTCAGCCTCCTTTCAGGAATCGTGGAAATGGGTGGGTGGTGGTTCGGGTGAGAAAGATAACGAAATGAAGACAGACAATTTTTTCGTGCAGTACTGTACGGATTATACGCTCCTCACACGTTAAGAGTTTGGCCGAGAGTTGTCTCCTCTCTTTTCTGGCCTTGTGCTGTTCTTTTCTACTTTGCGCCGGTCAAACTAAAGGTCACATCGCTACAGAAACTAAACGAAGGATAATAAGTTAAAAGAAGAAAGTAAATGCGACAGTTTTATCGTAGACTATGCCAATTTTGAACGTTTTAACTATATATAGAACAGTTATGTGTAATTCTTAAATTTAAATGTAAATGTGTTTTTTAAAACGATACTTACAACATTGACAAATAGGTTCTTTTTTAGTCAGAGAACCTGGATTTGATGTACCCATTTTCATGTAAGTTCAACGGGAAATTCTATAATCAAATTCATTTTTTCATTTTGCTGTATATTTTCCTTGCATTTGTGTATCATATTTTGCAACAAAATAACATTTACAATTTCATTTTTAGGAGTTTGCTACAGATACCTATAGCTGCATTACCTTAGCGAAGCTCGGCTAACCAGATACTAAAATTAAACCTACTAAATGGTTTCATTTAAAATGAAACTCCCTGTGAACTACTGTTAAATTTTAAAATCAGTTTAAATCTTCGCGTGGTTCTTAAATTCTTTTCCGGAAGATTTCATCTACCGAGTTAATATTTCCTCGGCCAATAGCGCTAAGTGAATTTAAACTAGTCCATTATACAAGCGCTTAATGCGACGTTAAGGATCCATTATCCTTCTTAATGTCTGGCTAGATAGTTCCGAACTGTTTTACTTACGCCTTCGTTTGTTATTTTCCGGACGAAATTAAACTGTGCAAGTGAAATATTAACAACCGACAAGCAAACGAGAAACTGGGAAATATTAAAACGTTTTGCATGTTTCTATTTATTAAAGGAACCTACAATAAATTATATACATATTGTACAAATAATTTCTAATTGCTTCTAATATTATAGACCATAAAGGATTAAAAAAAACTAAATAGAAAAGAACACTAACAATAGGTTCATGAAAATACTACAAATGGCGCAGTAAACGCCATCTGTAGCACGATGCAAACAAAGCAAAAGTTTTATAGGTGTGCAGAACGTTAAGTTAATTCATTTGTTATTATTTTTGGCTAAATATGCATTTAAATAAAGCATATTCTTAAATTTTAACGAGGCAGTTTAAATAATTTTGCAAATGGTACTGTAGACTTTTGTCTAGTTCTCGCCCGATGATCGGTGAAGAAATGAGCTCCGCAGACAAATATGATTGAATTTNCAAGACAGAAATAGTTGGAACAAGCTTGAACGAGCAGATCTCTCGATGGGCGGTCTTAGAAGATCGGCTAGAACTGTACAGTACTAGACGAAAATGTTTAGCAATTTCTTAACACAAAAATGTATATAAATTAACAATAGAAAACAAAGCAAAAGTTTTATAGGCGTGTAGAACGTTAAGTTAATTCATTTGGTATTATTTTTGGCTAAATATGCTTTTAAATAAAGCATATTCTTAAATTTTAACGAGGCAGTTTAAATAATTTTGCAAATGGTACTGTAGACTTTTGTCTAGTTCTCGCCCGATGATCGGTGAAGAAATGAGCTCCGCAGACATATATGATTGAATTTAGAATTATGCTACGGCACATCCTAATAAAGGGAAGGAATTTCCTGAAACGAATAGTATATATGTGTTGGAGTGGGTATTTCCAGGTGGAGTGAGGATTGGGATTAATGTTGTGATATGATCAATGAGATTCGATCAGTTTGTTAGTATTTAAGGTAAGTTAATTTTCGTATTGTAATAGTCCTGTATAAAGAAGGCTTAGTGTGATTGTATATTGTGTATACCTGTGTATATAACTTTATGTTGAAATATATACTAATACATTATCAATAGGTTCTGTCTAAGTCAACAAACGTGCGCCGCGATTTCGAAAATATTGCTTCTCATCAGCACGCCATCAACAAAACGATACCGCCAGGTATGTAGAGTAAGCTTGAGTTCACAACCAAAGTGCGAGAACAATAACATGCTGGGAAAGTAAAAATGGATTTTAATTTAATAATGTTATTTATTAATTTGGCATAACGAGGTTTAGATTTTCACCAAAATGCAATGTAAGTGCTTGTCATTATATTTTAGCTCATAAAATTACTGTTTATAAGCACACAACAAACATTTACGACAATTAACTTTAATAATAGTTAAGAAACAAGCAGCCAGCTGCTCCAAATGCGCGAATTGAGTTTCTTATCAAATATTAATCCAAGAGATGGCGCCGCTTCACAAAGAGTCGCGCAGAAACGTTGAACGTGTTCGTTGATGCAATTACAAAATGCGATTCCGGATGAGAATGTTTTCGTAATGTTAGGGAGTTGATTAACATGAAGAAAAATAGGAATGAGTTAGTTGAGCGAGCGGAATTGAACCGTTAAAACAGTTGTATCTGCAGCGGAAACGGAGAAGGGTTCTAATTAAAATTCCAAAGCCACTTTATCAATTACAGCGCTTTTCCATCATCAACTTCCATCAGTTTGCTGAACTTGGACGAATTAAAATGCTAATGCAGAGGAAATTAAACGAGTCCGGAACTGAACTGATGCTTTGGATGCAATTGATGTTCGAACCGAAAGTTGCCATGTCTCGGGAATTTTGTTAGTTTAAAGACGGGAATTGTGGAACTGCGAATCGGTAAAAAGTTTCTGACATCGAAAAAAGACTAAAATAATACTCAGTTATTTCAATCAATCGCAGAATTGTTAATTTAGCTAACCTATACTCCTCCTTTTAGGTTTAACTATTATACAGGGTGTTTTTGATATAAATAGCAAGCTTGCAGGAGGTTGTAGAGCAATATAAAACAAGAAAATAAAGTAAATGTTTGTATGCCTGACAGCTCACTGTTTTCGAGGAACACGTAGTTCAAAATAAAGGCAAATACAATTCCGGCCCTGTAAAGAAATGTGACGATTCAACGCCATGTTCAATCAGTTAATAATGAGCGGCATCCATGTTCCTTTTCTTATTTATTTTTGTAATCATGCATTGTTTGTTATTTGTTAGATTAGATTAAGTGTGACTGACGATGTTTCTATTAAAACCACCCTACTGGTAGGTAGTAGTCCTTTGTTCTTTTAATGTTGTCGAATTGGCAATGTGTCACTGCCATAGGTCAGTGTAGAACAGTAAGTGTTACGGCAGAACTTGGTGACAATACTAATTTACGGCGAATGCAAGTACAATGTTAATGCAATGGACATCTATATCCGCAGGTAGACTTCCTCACTAGCAATCCGTCTTAGATGTTTACAGAGATTAAGAGAAAGCGACAATAATTTTAGTAAAAGCGTGGAAGCCTGTCTTTTAGAACACGGTTCGAATTTTAAACAATTTCTATAGTGTACGTAAGTGTATTTACTGATATTGCGTAAAATCACATATGTAGACAGTAGTACGACCTATTATGTTGGACTTACATGAATCTCATATACCTCATATAATAGTATAATTGAAAATAAAAAATCACGACAGAGATCACACCTGCTTTCATTATTCTAAGATGCTAACGTAGGTAGGTCATTAATGTAACAGCATTTCAGTACAAAAATAGATATAAAAATGTCCGTTCTCTGTTTTCTTCTTTGGTTCAAATTTACCCAGTTTTGGGAACACTTGAAAAGCTTCCAGAAATACAAGACTCGTTACATGATTTTACTACAGTATAAGGGATTTCGCAATTTATTCGACGGTTTTATAATTGTATGGATAACTTTGCAATGCAAATTCATCCTTCAGCAGTCCGACGAAAAACTTTAAAGGAGCGGCGATTGTGGGCGGTTTCTCTTACTGAGCAAAGAATATTTCTTTATTCTTACAAATCTGATGTTAACTGTCGAGCATGTATTTGCCTTTTGTTTCAATTATATCTAACTAGATATTTCTCTCCCTTAAATTGGACAATTAGAAAGACAAAGAAATAAAAGAAACAACTTTTCTTTACGACATTGTGAAAAACAACACTGTTGGAAAATAATGTAAGTTTGATCCCAATCCACAAACCTCTTTTTGTCTAACACATTAAAGCGCAATTTGATTTTTAACCTCACTATGACTAAAAATTTGAATGTATGTACACATCTATTAATATATAGGCTAGTACAACCGACTAATAATTAACTCTGGTGGCTCGTAGCCACTACCTATTGAAGACGGTGGATAATGTTGTGAACTTATCTTCATCATAAGGTTGTAAATTCTAAAACTGGTTAGAAAATTCTACATCCTTAACTATTTGTGAAAAGTAATCTTATCTAGATCTACCTCTACGCCATTTAACTCCTGTTTCTGCTTATAATATGTCTCTATAAGTAGCACTTTATGCATGAGAACCTATCTCTCCTATTTCTTATTGACTTTCATAGTTCTACTCATTCTAAGACCTCCTCGTTTTTGTCCTTCTTTATCCACAGTATCCTCATCTTTTGCCAGTTTACACCTCCTTTCGACAGATTATATAACCGTTTCTTTCCTGCCGCGTCCACCAAAATGGACTAATTGTAAAATAAAAAATTACCTAAAATTCTAAAAGGTTAGCCTGTTAATTATTTTTGCGATAATATGTTAATCAAACTGTTTATGTATTTAAACCATATTAAATGAAAAAAGTATTTTATTTTCCTAACATTTTTCCTTTACCTGCATATTGAAATAGAGAATACTAGTGTTCGCACAGGGCCCCCCAAATTCATGGTTGATAAAATGACAATTTTGCGTGAGTTAGGGTCTCAATTACAGTAAAAATTGTACTTCTAGTATACAAAAAAAAATATTCAACAAACACTAACATGTAAAACGAAATTAAAAGAAAATTATAAAACATTGAGAAATGGGTGTTCTCTCTTTCCCATCAATTTCTAAACAAGAATATATAACACAACTAATATCAACATTATCAAAAATATATAGACCGTGAAATATTTATTATTTTTTAGACTCTCGTGTTCAGTATTCGGAGTAAGAAAATAAAAAAAGATCACGAAATAACGATAACAACAATAACAATTTATTTAAACAACTTGAGGGACGAAAGAATTGCAACTTGAAGAAAGAGAGAGATTCGGATCGAACTGCCTAAATTATAAAAAAATATGAAGGAGGAACTAATAGTTAGTAGGGTACCAATAGGGTAATAATAAGATTGGAAAGTTTCGAAGATAAAAAAGAACCTAGTCCCAAATCACCGAAGAAAACGCATCGTAAAATTGTAATTAAGAAAGGATGCTAACTACGCACGGCATGCGGGTAGTATGCGAAACTGAAATGTTAATAAGGTTTACTGAAAAGTACAAGTAATAAGTTTTATTGACAGTGATAGATTGAAGAATTTAGATGTAAATTTGAAGTAGATATTTACAATAATATAAAATTACAATAGGGTTACTCTTGGAAATATGTACAAGGGTTTGAATTTGTATGTATAAAAATTTGCATTAATATTTACAATTTGTCGAACCCCAGATATTTGCATTTGTTATTGCTTTAAATATAGTTGGTGCTGAAAAGTTCGCAATAATTTAATGATCAACACCTAAGCACATATTTGCAGCTTCATATTTCTCTAGATCAGTGATTCCGAACCTAGGGGTAATTACTCCCGCGGGGGTAAATCAATTATTCTGTGGGGGTAACAAAGAACCTAATAATTAAGACCTAATCTGATAAAATACGCAGCTAGATAGTAAAAATATAAAATTATAGATATGTCGATGTTTATACAACTGTATGCACACTTGGTTAATATTGAAACAAACAAGATCACATTTCAAAATTCTGTGGTTCGGCATTTACCTGCAGCAATAAACCCACTGAAGCAATATTTTCCGGATATTGATAATCGTCAGTCCAGTTCTTGGATATTAAGACGATTTACTACGGATGATAACACTATTAAAGACGAAGACCTGACGGCCAAAGCGGAATATCTTTGACTACACCAGAATACCACTTGCAGAGTAGAATTTCAAAATTATGATTTTAGCATATTTTAACGAAAAGGTAGTGCCGAATATCCTGCTCTAGCTAGCAGAGCTTTAAAAATTCTAATATTCTTTGCCAGCACCTATAGATGTGAGAGTGGTTTTTCAGCTTTGGTGACACTGAAAACAAAGACCAGAATCCTTCTAAATGTAGAACATGACTTAGGATGCGCCTTAAGAGAAATTAAGGCTAACGTAAAAAAACTTGAAAAATTCAAAATAATACCAATCATCACACTAACTATTTTTACTTAATTTATTGTTTAGGTATATAAAATTGTAAGACTGATGTGCAATTTGTGATTTTTAAAGATATTTTTGTATTTACTTGTGTTATTTGTATTGATAACATGTTAAGGTCGGGGTAAAATCAGTTTTCCTAATAGATTACAGGGGTAACAATATTAAAAAGGTTAGGAACCATTGCTCTGGATCCAGACAAGGTTTAGCTCCTTTTTTTTTATAAAATTTTATCCATAATGACCAAGTATTTTCAGTGTACCTATACATACAGTTAAAAAGGGAAGGCATAAATAAAGACTTAACAGTTTTCTTTCTTCCGCAGCAAAACAAAAATGCTCTTATACACATTCGCTACACCTCGTTTATCATCGAGGGTAGATAAAACACAATCATTATGCAGACATAAAAATTACAAATGGCCAACATTTCACCCCGTGAAAGCACATATTACTCAGCCCAGGGTTGCTTCCCTGTTTTCCCGCGATAAATAGTCTCATGAAGCGAACAGAAGAGATGGTTAAATGATGAAGAGAGCCGTCAACTTTCCGGCAGTTATTTTTAGAAAACAAATACTGATCCCAAAAGTCGAGAACACGAAAATTAATATTTTCATCAACAAATAATTGAAAAAAAGAACGATGGAACATTTCAATAAGCGATACTAAATCAGTGATTTATGAGCAGAGAATACAGAAGTTTGATTACATGTATGGTTCCCTCTTAAGTTTTGTGCGACTTTAATAAATAAGATTTTCGTTTCTGAATTTAGGTATTTCCTATTTACACACACTAATTAGAAGAAGTGGCTCATTTTAGATATCTAGGAAGTCAGATAAGTCAATACGGAAGGAGTTGTAGGGATATAAAGCAGAGGATAGCCTTCAATAAATAGAAGCCACTTCTACGGTTAATTTAGAAATTCGAAAAAGATTGTTAGAGGTGTATGTTTCGAGCACGACGTTGTACGGGTGCGAAACATGGACAGTGGGCGCGGCGGAAAAGGAAAGGTTAGAAGCCTTCGAAATGTGGTGTTATAGGCGAATGATGAGGATAACGTGGGTCAATAAAAAATAGGCGAGATAGATTGGTAGGACGCCTCCTCAGGCATGAAGGTCTAGTCAGAGACATATTAGAGGCAGAAACAGGAGTTAGGAGGGGTAGAGGTAGACCTAGGTTAGATTACTGTCCGCAAATAGTTAAGGATATGGGCTGTTCTAGTTTTAGGGAAATGTGAAGTTTAGCTCAGGATAGGAAAGAGTGGAGGTACGTGTCTAACCAGTCTTAGGACTGACGACGTCATGGTGATGATGATGATGATGCATGTAATACATTTCGTTTAGAAGTTACAGGTCTCTTTGACAGCACCCTTCGGGTTATTTTTCGACCAAGTCTATGATTGGATTTCTGGTTACGACCAAAACTGGAAATATAACTTTCGTTACGGATCTTAAACGCGTTTAAATGACCAAACATATTTGTAAAATATATTTGAATATTAAAAAAATAATTAATATAAAAACAAAAAGTGCAACTCAGTACACTTGAAAAAGTGAAACTTCTTTGACGATCCCTATACCTTTATAACGAATAAGTAATGGTTGGTAAAAGAAAGAGAGAATACGAGAATTTTCAGGATTTATGTTTT
>NW_020442426.1:60681-95291 GCF_000699045.2 Agrilus planipennis
AATATGCCAATTTTTATACATTTCTAGGCATGTAAATATTTATATAGTCATTCTTAAACAATATTCAAAGGTAAAACTAATGAAAAATACATAAAAATATTGAGAAAGTTATATAAAACATTATTTAAATATCTTTATCAATAGGGTAGGTTAGGTTAGGTTATCGGGTTTTGTTCAAGTAACCACCCTCTTTCGATCCTTCCTACCCTCTTTCGACCCCCCTACCCCCACCCCCATCTAACCCCCATAACTTTTTATTATGGTGAGACCGCCACGAACTTTTTATGGTGCGACTTCGGGGGTGGGGCCATCATCTAGACATTTACCCTTTACGTCTAACAAGAATATACGAAACCCTAAAAATAATACGAAAACTTTTTACCATTGTTACTATAAGCGTACATACCTACCGTTGAAATTCCAGATAAGATGGCAGTTTCTTTTGCACCAACTTGAACAAATTGTCATTTTCTCATTCGTTTAAATCTGCATATCCGTCAAATAATCTTTAATCAAGTTCGACCCATTAAATCGCTTCTTTCTCGTGTTTGAAGAATCTTGTTTGATTAAATCCGTTGCTTCAGTTGGAATAGAAACGAGAAAATTACACGGTGTAAGTGTCATTTTTGCAGGTAAACAAAAATGAGATTCGCGTTACTAGAGATAATTCCGGGGATAAGTAAGTGCTCCTTTAGTGATGGCAGTCGTCACGAAGGACAGATCCGGGGAATGAACGAAAACTGTTAACAATGGTAAATTTTCTCAATTTCTCTCGCTGAGTTGCTGGCCTCTTCATTATACTAAAACGTCTGCATAGCGATAATCCAATTCGAACTTAACTGAGCTCTCTTAAAATGTAATAAGGTTCCCATTAGTCAAAGAATTAAAACGAATGTACCTTTAGGTACGAATTACTGCATTGTTGGAAATGTCGGCTATAAACAGGAAATTAAATTCGAAATCTACTGGTGACGCACCTATAGGCAGGTCGAAATAAGATGAGCAAGTCTTTAATAAATTACAAGTGAGTACTGTTCGTTTCAGGAAGTTAGAGATATGCCCCTTCCCTTTATTAGGATGCGCCGTAGCATAATTCCAAATTCAATTAGACAAAAGTGTACAGTACCATTTGTAAAATTATTTAAACTTAAAATAATAACAACTGAATTAACTTAACGCTCTACACACCTAAAAAACTTTTGCTTTGTTTTCTATTGTTAATATATATACATTTTTATTTTAAGAAATTGCTAACCATTTTCGTCTAGTACTGTACAGTTCTAACCGATCTCCTAAGACCGCCCATCGAGAGCTCTGCTCGTTCAAGCTTGTTCCAACTATTTCTGTCTTGCTCACGCCTAGTGTGTAGTCTTTCTATCTTCGCGCAGATTTCTTCAAGGTCACAATTCTAACAAACTGAAATGGACTGTATAGATATATACATATATATGCCGCACTCACTTCAATGCAAAGGCGAGGCTTATGCATAAGGCATGAGAACGCCCTTAGTAATCACTCACCGACGTGTTACAGGATGTGCATGAAACAGACAAGGATGTCGGAAGCGCAGTATGTCTGATTCACACCTATAAGTTACGTTTAGATATCTCCTTCTCTCTCACGGTATTCTTGAAGCGTTGCGACCAGAGAAGAGAGACTAGTATAGAAGTCCAATGCTGGGTTAATAATCCGGACTTCGTTTCGGATAACATGTCGGTAAATCTCGAAGCTTCTGTCATCCGACCGGTAGTTGTCGCTTCGGAAAATCAACCGTTTTTTTTTTTCTTTACAAACTTGGCTTACAACAGCAAAGTAAAAAGACTTATGCGTTCTATGATCCCACCACTTCTACTATTTACCCCTGCCATTACTGCGTTCACTCTTTGCTCCGACTCAATACAGCGTTGAGGCGCTCATTTTCATAGCAACGCCATCTCCTGGTTCTATTTAGAATTTCTTACTCACGTTTTAGTCCTCCATTTGAATTGGACTTCTATACTAGTCTCTCTTCTCTGGTTGCGACTCACACAATACGTAATAAGTACATTTGTTGTCAGCGAATTGGTAGATACGTTACGCAAAAAACTTTCGATCGGGTCTTTCTTTCTGCATTGCATACATCTCTATAACATTAGTCTTTGGTTATGTGGGCGCGTGTCTGCAACCATTCAGAGTATGTCGCTTGTAAATTAAAGTTAATGCGACGATCTATCTACACTCACTTGTGGTTTATTATCTATTAGAATTTATAACCAACTATACTTCGTTTACTTTCTGTAGCGATGTGACCTTCAGTTTGACCGGAGCAAAGTAGAAAAGAACAGCACTAGGCCAGAAAAGGAAGGAGACAACTCTCGGCCAAACTCTTAACCGGTGAGGAGCGTATAATCCGTACGGTACTGCACGGAAAAATTGACCATTTTATCCACTACAATTGTATTGCTCAAATGTGCTGTTATTGGTACCATTTACTGCTGAAAATATCAACCAGATGTTTATTTATATTTGAAGAGATATTAAAAGCTTTAACGCTTGTTTTCGACTCGCACTACTATTCATTATTGAACAAAACTTTTGGCAAGTATGTTCAATGAACAAGAGTCGAGAGTATAATGAGCTTTTTCCTCCATATCTACGATTTTGCCAGCGCGCATCCAAGACATTGGAAGGGGCACATCGCTAGAGAAAGTTAATGAAGTATACTTATTACTGTGAGTATTTTCGTTCAACTAATGTCATAATAAATATGAGTATAGCTTAATCTAGGCACACGGCAGCGTGTCCAGCCAAGTTAAAAAAAAAGGAAATTGACGATGCTGCAGTTTTGTGCGAGATTTATTTGACTTTGGTAAGTGTCAGCCATCCGCAAAAAAGCTAACGCGCCTTGACAATACCTCAGTAGTTGTGTGGAAATTTGCCCTAATAGAATTACAATTATCTAGATAATGTTCATTTACCGACTATTGTTTACGTAATTTATATTTTCTTTTTCGTTTGTGTTCTTACATTTACATCGTGCTACTTGTAATGTACATGTTTTATTTATTTAACATTATTTAATCTAAACATTATCTGTAGTAGGTACCTACTAAATCTTAGACGTCCGATAATCGGCAATGTTCACATTTTCCGTCGATATAACTGCAGTTAACTATTCAGAGGCATCTACGTTACCAATGCACGCACAGGACCGGTTTCAGATTGTACATTATTGTAATTGCTTTAAAATTTTTCGTGTCCTTAATCAGGTTGCTGAACTCACCATGCGATTGTTTATTAGATATAATTTACACCCTCCAAAGCTCAGCGCTTATTTCTGTTACACTCTGTACAGTTGTATCTCAAAAACGGTACCCTGTTCCTACATAGAAGCAAATAAATGTGTCTCGTAGGCGAATAGAAACTAAGCATTTTATTTAAGAAAGTTTTCATGTATCTTGTTGCGTTTTGAAGTTATTTTAATTTTTTGTAATTAAAAAAAGGAAGGGTTCTTTGAAATTCAATTTCTAGCCGAAGCTGTAAGTAGCGCTGTACAGCATTAGACATTAGAAGGGCCTCAATGTAATGTGTTCTATGTTTGGTTTTGTAAAACTAAGACGCCATTATGCCGTTAAATATATGTTCTGAATTGAAACATACATTTATTCTTTTTCATTATTTATTCCGTTGGAAGAATTGAAAAAGATGTAGCTACTTTGAATGAAAGCTAATCCCGTGTTTCTTTATTTACTTAAGAAATATTAGCAATGGCAATATTGTTTCGATGACGAAGCTTATAGATGGAAAAATTTGATTTTTACATTTATTCAGAATACAAATCGGATAATTTATCATTGACTAACAAATTTCACTGATTTCCAAATGATGTTTACCGTGGGCTACTTTTTTTCCATCCATCTACTTATTAGGTTTCAACTTCGTCAAAAAAAAAATAAAATTAATCCATGCAAAAAGCACGGCATCTCGATTAATTAATCATAATTCATTATTTACGTAAGATGCAAATACCAATGTTAGTTTAGTACGACCATATTTGATCTTATAAGCGGGTCATAGAAAAGAAAAATACTTGGGTGTTTCATTCCCACCAGTCACTAATGCTGGTGGGCGGGCAGTCCCTTCGGATTACGCCGGAAGGTAGGGCGGAAGGCCTTCTTCAGCCTCCTTTCAGGAATCGTGGAAATGGGTGAGTGGTGGTTCGGGTGAGAAAGTTGAGACGGACTTAATGAAGACAGAAGAGAATGAAAGATTATCTATTGAATATTGCTACAACATTTGCCTAAGTGATCCAAGGAAACCACAGAAAAATTTGGACGAAGGCAGGCGGACCCGGAATCGAACCGGCGTCCCCCTGAATCATAAGCAATGGTTTAAATCTCTAGGCTCTACGACATGCCGTTTGGTATGCATCATGGACTAAACCGAAGAAGCTCCTAAAGAGCGAGTTGATGTAACACCCAAACACAAGGAATGTAACGCCATCTACTGGGTTTTTGCTACTGCTGAAGTATTTCAAGCATTAGATACGACCTTACCAAGATATTTCAACTTTTTGTAACTGAATTAATGGTGCAGCTTTTCCCCTATATTGTATTTGGAAAGAAATTAGTAACGATGGTCACAGTCCCTCCTAATTAAATAGTTATGATCGGCACATTAATCTTTTTAAGGACTAAATCATTTCGTGACTATTAAAATACAGTACACGTAGTACTAATATGGAATATAATATTCATATTAGAATCAGCAATTGTAAAATTCGACTTTGCGTTCCTCAAATAAAACCTGAATTGACTAGTAACAAGCTGAATTTCTGATGATGTGATATATTCAGAGCAAAATAATTTCAAACAGTTGAAATTTTTCGCTAATAATTACTTTCGAGTGGCGTATTGGCTTTGTCTACTATGACAGGATAAGTGTTATTTTTATTATTTTGTTAATTTTCGTCAATATTACAATGTAGTTTTTCAACATAATCTTCATTTAACTGAATACATTTATCCCAACGAAAAACTATTTTTTTTAAGCCATCCTCAAAGAACTTTTCGGTGTCTCTTCAATCCACCTATTTATGACACATTTTACATCAGTTAAATATGCAAATCGAACACCTCGTAAAGGTTTTTCGAAATCTGAAAGCAGATGATGACCATTGGGTGGAAGATCCGGGAAATAAGATGGATACGATATTTTCATCGTAACTCGTTCAAAACATCGTTCGTTTTTATTGGGGTGTGTGGTTTTGTATTATCCTGTTGCAATAACAAACGCTTATGCAACTTTCTGGGCCGTTTTTTGACAAGTGCCTGTTGCAGTGGTACGGATATTAAATTCGAATAATATTCTGCGTTAATTTTAGTACCTTTCGGCAGGCAATCCATAAAAATAATCCCTTCGTAATCCCAGAATACACTAAGAATTACGTTTTCAACAGACAGAACTGCACGAGCCTTCAGTGGAGTCCCTTCTTCAGACTTGCGCTATTCTTTGGACTTTTGGTCTCAGGATTGAAATAAAGAATTCACGTTTCGTCAGTGTTTATTCGTTACCAAAATTCATCACCGTAACGGGCTGACAGCTCTTAAACTTGACGACAAGTATTAGACCTATTGAGTTTCTATTCTGGTCCCAACAGCCTTGGCACCCAGCACGCCGAAACCTTGCTAACGCCCAAACAATCATGCAAGATGTCATGAATTTGTGTATACCTATCCCTAGGAGTACACTAATTTGTCGAATAGTCATTTGCCTGTCCTCTTTGTGTTGTTTCTTTTATTTACCGACGTGCTTGGGCACTGCTACTGCGTGGATCGTCTTGTAGTGATGTTCTACCGGTTTTAAAACGATCGATCTACCGATACTTTTAGATTCTGCAGACTTACCAAATACTCCCTGAAAATGTTAAATTATTTCTGATGTTTCCACAAAAAGAAAATTATTGCTCTTTGAGATTTTGCTGCGTCTTCCACGGTTACAAAAACAGTGGTATGAAAATGCGTTTATATCAATCGAACACTTAAATCAGACTGAACAATATTACACTAGATAGTTGCATAAGCATGTCAAGACTTGTCTGGCACCAATAACATTGCCTGTAAGTTCTGCGTAATTTAATTATGGCACAATTTTCAGAACTCTGGATACATCCTTCGTATTTTAACATTCGCTACTTTATTAGAAACAAAAGAAGTAACAGGCTTCGACATAATTGAACCGTTTATGGGTTTATTTATTTCAAGCCTACTAAGGGGTCTATCGGCCATCGACCCCGATCGACCGTCAGATCTGTTATTGTATATTCAATACAAAAATAAAATTAATATAACAACGTATGTAGGATAAACGAACATCCATTTCTTATAATATCTAAGAACAGGCACTGTATCGCCATCCAGGGGATATTTGCCGCTACTGAATTATTTCAAGGGTTATATAAGGTCTTACTAATGTGTTTCAACTTTCTAATTGAATCATGACGAAGCATACGTGGGTGTTAGGTCAGGTAAACCAATTAATAAATTATAGCTCAGTATTCGGGATTGATACTGGTTCGTTTCCGGGGCTGCATGTCCTTGGTTTACATTTTCCAGTAGTTTCCTGGGGTTATTTAGGCGAATGCTGGGCAGTTATTTGCAGAGAATTTTTGAACTCACTTCTATCTCAAAATTTAACTATTTTCTCTGCCTAACCCAGGGGCGGATTTAGGCTTGCTGCCGCGCTAGACCCCATTTGATGCGCCGCCCTATTTTATGAAATGAATTTCATTAATTTTGATCGAATATTTTTATTTTAAAATCATTTTGTTTTATAGAAATATAATTTTTAAATACATCATAAGTCGACCACTTTAATATACCNATACATCTATTAATCGAACTGTTTATTTTTAAACGACGTAATCTATATGCAAGTCAGTGGCGGATTGAGGCTTGATGCCGCCCTTTGATGCGCCACCCTTTTTTCATGAAGATTTTTGCAAATATGAGGAATATTGAATGATTTTTTTTCAATTTTAGAAGAAAATTTAAATTTCAATTTTTTTTGATGGTTCAAAAAATTGAATATGAAAAAAGCTGGTATTTATTTTTGATAAAAAATAATTTTTATAAACAAAAAATGTAATGCAATATAATAATAGTTTCAACAATATTGTTTTTTATCGTCTTTTTATCCCCAATCCTCCAGATTGCTTAAGATAAACTACCCATCTGGGCCGAATATGATCTGTTGCTCGCCACCAGTTAATGTGAGTTAAACACGTAAAAGTTCTTTTTCATTTGTGAATGTTCAACGCAGTCGTTATTATTTGACCACAAAAGGGACCATGCTATTAACTAGGCAGTGTTTTTAATATGTCACGATTCATAAGTTAGTAAGAGTTATTTATAGCTTTGGTGGCTCCCTTGCCCAATTCCTGTTCTAAATATAAAGACTAACAAGTGTCTTTAATCATCCACAACCCTGTCAAACCGACTTTTGAGCTCCAACGGCGGCGAAATTCCTGGAAAACCAAAAGCTCGTGAAATTATTATAAAAGATCAAGATAACCAACCATCCGTAAACTGCGATAAACATTCAACTGTGAAATCAAAGACGTAGACGTATTAACAAAAGGAAGACTGAAAATTAAGCGGTTGCTTTAGTTTCTCTTCATAATGTGTATATGTAGTTTAGGGGGAGCATATCAGAGCGGAGAAATCCAAAACATCAAAACTAACATAACAGGATCACAAAACAAAGAAGAAAAGGAACTCTTGTTTATTTATGTATCGTGGTATAATTTAATACTGTAAAACATTGCGGTAGGTACTGTAAAATTCTGTGAAGCTTAAAAGAGAATTGGTAGGTACTATTACACACATAAACTAATCACTATCATCATATAATGCTTAGTTTCTAATTTCATCGCAGAAAACATGAGATTTTTCGGAAAATAATTTGTTTAACTTCATACCATACAGTCACAATTGTTTGTATCTCCCCACTGAGTAGCATATCTTTTAATAGATCTCCCAAAGTAAAACAAATGGGATTAATAGTGATTTTTCAGTTACAATCCTACCTATGATAGGAACCTGTGATTTTGTAACAGTGGTGACACAAGTAACAAGGGCATTTCATGTTCATGTTGCTATTCTGTCACAGTGAATTCTATTCAATGATCATATGATTAGATCCATCCCTGAATTATTCGACCACATTGCCGTTTCTCTGCGATAAATTCAAAAGCCTTACGTTGACCTGCGAGCTTGCACCAGTTTGTTTGCTTTGACTGACGAAAATCTAAATAACTTCTTTAACTCTTGCATCTTTGATCAGCAATCTTCTCCTTATAAATTAAATGAAACGGTAATGGTCTAAACGTTTAGGCTATGCCCCCATTCCGAATTTAGGAACGCTGTCACTATTATACTATGGAGAAATCAGTAACAGGGTGTACCAAAATTGCAGGTGGTGAAATTACAGCCCACCATTACAACAAATATTTATTTTGTTTTAATGCTTCAGTTTCAGTAATAGTTTTCAATGCTTGTCGCTCTAAATGTTCGTAGTCTTTGATTAAAATATTTTTTATTATAACAGGTCAATTGAAAAGTCCCCGGCCTAAAATAGTAAAACACAGTTTTTTTGCAAAATTCGTTTTTTTTATTCAACATAATTCCCTTCAAGGGTGATACACTGATTATAGCGATCCTCCAACTTTTCGATACCATTTTTGTAGTACGATTTGTCCTTTGCTTCAAAATAGGCCTCAGTTTCGGCGATCACCTCTTCATTCGACGAAAATTTTTTCCATCTGAGAACAGGAAGTAGTCGCTGGGGGCCAGATCTGGAGAATACGGTGGATGCGGAAGCAATTCGAAGCCCAATTCATGAATTTTTGCCATCGTTTTCACTGACTTGTGAGACGGTGCATTGTCTTGGTGAAGCAGGACTTTCTTTTTCTGCAAATGCGGTCGTTTCTCGGCGATTTCGTCCTTCAAACGGTCCAATAACGCTATGTAATAGTCGCTGTTGATGGTCCTTCCTTTTTCAAGGTAGTCAATGAAAATTATTCCACGCGCATCCCAAAATACAGACGCCATAACCTTGCCAGCCGACTGTTGCGTTTTTGCACGCTTTGGAGCGGGTTCATCGTCGTGCAGTCCACTCCGATGACTGTCGATTGGACTTCGGAGTGAAATGATGGAGCCATGTTTCATCCATTGTCACATATCGACGCAAAAACTCGGGTTTATTACGCGTGATCATCTTCAAACACTGCTCTGAATCATCAACTCGTCGTTGTTTTTGGTCAAAAGTGAGCTCGCGCGGCACCCACTTTGCACAGAGCTTTCTCATACCTAAATATTCGTGAATGATGTGATGTATACGTTCCGTTGATATCTGTAGAGTGTCTGCTATTTCATTCAATTTACGGTCATACAAAATCTTGATGGTTGATTTTCCTGGGGCAGTGTCCGGAAATTCGTTATTAAGCTAAGTTTTTGCTTCAACTGTATTTTTTCCCTTCAAAAAGCAATATTTTATCAACACGTGAAATTCCTTTTGATCTATTTTTTTCACAATAACAAAAGTTGCTTCACTAAAAATGCTATAATTCATAAACTAATGATCCGACAGCCGTCAAATTAATAGACGCGTCTTTTGAAGGTTACGACTAACTGAAAATCATATGGATTTAGTACTGGTGCCGCCATAACATGTTACAGTTAAAAGTGAATATTAATCGATGGCTATATATACTGTTAGGCACTTGATAATAGCCATTATCAATTTCCGTTAGGTCGGTGATTTACGGAAACCCTTACGGTATGTTAATGAGAACTAATTAGTTTGAAATCGAGATCTACATCTAATAAAATATTGATCAATTGCTTACCACGAACTTAAATTTCAGTTTTTGTGTGTTATTCTGTGCTTCCAATAGGATTTTTCGTTATCATTTATTCTCTCTTGGACTCAAAGAAACTCAATAGGATAGATATATATTTCGGTCATGTAAAATCCATAACTTTGCTAATATAGATGTCATTTGAATTCATTTGAGGTGCGATGTCTTTAAACAATTCAGAAAGTTTTAACCGCAAAAAAAGCTCTAGCTTAATTTGAAAACTTTCAATAATACTGTTGAAATTTGGCATATAGACGTGGCCTAATGGGAATATTAAAATGAAATGGTCAAAATGACAAGAAAGCAGTGGAACACGTCATTGATTGGTTGATTCAAATTTCCACTCTTTTCTATAAATATGAGCCAGCCGATCATTTCGTTTCTATTGTCTCAAATTGAAAACTACCTCGGGAAAGCGCCTATTTTATTAGTATTACCAAAAGCATTGTGAAAAGTGATTTTTAATTTTTTTAACGATTAATAAGGATGTATGCTGTACTAGTTTTAGGGAAATGCGAAGTTTAGCTCAGGATAGGAAAAAGTGGAGGTACGTGTCCAACCAGTCTTAGAACTGACGACCCTATGATGATGAAATAAATATAATTTCCGATTGAGGCTCGTGTTAATGTATCCATAAGTGTTTTTGAAGCTGAAAAACCTTTAATAAATGAGGAATGGAGCATTCTGAGCTCTGCAATGTCACATAATACCTAACAACTGAGCAGCTAGTCTAGTTTGCTCACGGTCAGCAGTGACACAGTTACATATAAATTGTGTACTGTCGCAAAATAAGCATCTAGAAGTGTTGTGAAAACTAAAATACCTTTGAATAAAATGTAGCAAAACGTTAATAAGTCGAGTACCACCAATGAGATTAATTTAATCAGTTCTTCTATGAAAATGTCAGATCTGAAAGGAAACCTTTTGAGGTAAAAATAAAATTTCTATAAAATTCTCGTACAGAGCAGGACTAAGGAAAAATGCAAGCAATTAATTACTGCCTACAATAGGTAGGTATGTCCCTAACCTGTATTTCAAATGAATGCATGATATGACTGGAATTTCTTACTTATTGTAAACTAACTGATTCAGATATCAATCGTTTTTAGTTGGGAAATTATCATTCACATGCTGAGCACTTACATTTACGACTATTGTCTTCTTACATGATCATACTACGAGAGTACGATGAAGGAAATTTTTGATTTTTAACCCAATTGATTAATTTTCTCCAAATTCCCAAGTCCATTTGTTGCAGCCACAGGCTGTTGTTCAATTCAATTTCCAACTATGAATAATCCAATCGACTTCTACAGCCTTTCACAGCACAGATTGCTCTGCATTTTAAATTTACACGAAATAAATCACAAGTTTTATAATCTATGTATATAAAAGAAAGTCGTTTTAGTTATACTATTTATAACTCAAGAACGGCTGAACCGATTTGGCTGAAAATTGGTGAGGAGGTAGCATAGATCCAGGAAAAGGACATGGGATACTTTTTATCCCGTTCCCGTTAAAAAAAAACGTGGTATAAGAAAATGCAACTGACAGCAAAAAAAAAAATGAAAAATGAATCAGTCAAAACATCAGTCTAGCCATTGATTTGTTAAAAATGGTATAACAAAACGCAACTGACAGCTAAACGTAATGTTGTCTATAGTCAAGTATGGTGTTTTACTTATAGTCAGATTTAATTGAAACTTAGCTTTAATACCTACTTTTTCATATAAAATTAATGACATACATACTTATTTCAACATTTTACAAAAGTCTACCTCTTTAGGAAGCTGAAAGGGGTTTGCAAAGATTGCATGTTTGTTTTTGGTCAGATCTACTTCAAACTAGTTAAAAAATTTAATCTCCATTGGGGGGATGAGTGATGAAGAGGAGTTGCAACGTTTAAATGAATCGTACATTATTTGTGGTCAAATTTACTTGAAACTTGGTTTTAATAGTCTCTTATTTAATTTCTGAAAGACCTATCTCAACATTTTAAAAAAATTCAACCTCCAAAGGAGGGGGTTGCAATTTTTGTTTGGGACATACTTTATTTGTGGTTGAATTTACTTGAAACTTCGTATATATGTTGTTTGATATTATTAATCAAATGAAAAGAGGTTGCAACGTTTCCATGGGGTATATTTTATTTGTACTCGGATTTACTCGAAGGTTGCTCATTGTTGAAATTAAGCAAATACGTGTTTTGGCAATTTTTAAAAATCAACCCTTATGGTTGAAATGTTGTTGCTACGTTTGTATTTGAAATCTAAGATGGCGCCATTAAATAAAATTAAAACATTGTAAGAGTAAATTGGGAGTTAAAAGGTTTTATGCAGAAACAATATTAATTTCTGCGAGGGAAGCCGCGGGGAAACGCCAGTACTTTATATATTAACAATTATAACATGCAAATTGACGATCCACAAAACTTAGTTGTTCAGTAAAATGAAATAAGTAGTTTCAATTCGTGTCCCAAATGTGCCGTATATTTTTATTTGAAATAACAATAATGTGTGTCGTATCTACCCAAGTATAGAAGACATTTTTATTCATTTATGAATAACTGCAAATCGATGGTATTCATATGCAGTTATGAACATCAATATTCCATTCTGTTTAATCAAAAAACAATTTTTATTCCACTCTTGCTGTCTTCTATCATGACATTCCAAATAGTTTTCTAGTAGACTACGGAAGACGGTGCTTTATTAAAAACGAATTGGAGCTTAGGCGTCGTTCCGTTCCATCTTCATCGCAACATGCATTAAACGCAAGATGACATCGAGCAATGTAAAATACATACCGTAAATACGTAAGTATAGTCCAAGGCATTTTAATTATCACATTTACTGTATTGAAATTTTGTGAGTGACACGTCAATGAGAATTACGATTAAATAGTAAACTCTACACGAAAAATTATAAGAGTTGGAATTTCATCCAATTGTAAGGTATTCTATAATAATAACGTCTTCACTATCATGGGGTTGTCAGTCTAAAGACTATTTGAATACACATATCCACTGGTTCATAGGTAGGTACCCTAAGCTAATTTTGGCATTTCCCGAAATGTAAAACATCCAAACTATTTCCGAATGGTAATCGAATCTATTAGCTCTTCACATTTCAGAATGTGTCCGAAAGGTCTAGCTCTCCCTTTATTTATTGACTTCCCTAGCACCCTCCGTTCTTTCACTTTTTCCAATATCTCTTCATTTCTAACCTTTTCTATCTACTATATTTTCATCATCTTTTACTCTTTAACCTTTTAACATAACCGTTTCGGACTTTTTTATAACCAACTACAATATTTTTGTTACACTTAGGTACATAAAGTAGATAAATTCGACAATTAATCATAAAATAAAAAAATAAAATCTAAATGTGTACAAAGGGTAACCACTTTCCCCTATCTACTAACTCCATAGCTAAATCTTTCATAATTCATTCTCTCGGAATTAACTACAATTTTTAAACACTATGTCAGTTAGTACTCTGGAATATTTCAAAAGTAACATCTGGAGGCAGTGTAGAGTGCATCTCTTGATATTGCCACAACGTAGGGGTTGTAAAAGCTATACACAGAAAGTACCCCATCTAATGAGCCGTCAGTAATTCGGAAACACTAGCCAGGTTTACGACAGCGTTATCTTATAGTGCTTAGTTATCGCAAAACTGAAGTGACGAAACACACGTACCTACTCGTGACCTTCGCAGCAGCTGGTATGTAGACAGGCCAATTGCACGTAATGACGATTGTTAATAGTAATTTTTTATTCACGGTATTTTTATCATCTTCCTATTCGCCGTAATTCGACACGTGGAATATTAAATATTTACGCATATTTATGTTACTAAAAGTTGATTTGTGCATTTGTAGAAGCTACAATACCAATTAAACAAAAAAAACCTACTTTTCTAGTACCTACCAACTCCATAACAATTCTCTCAAAATTTAATTTCTCGGAATAATATGCAACCTTTATACATCATGTCAGATTGCTATTCTGGATTCTGGAATATTTATTTCTATTTCATATTTACGGAGTTTGCACTTTTTTTTTCTTCCTCCATCTTTTGGGCAGCAAATTCAATTGAATGCGTAATCATTAAAACAAATAATTTGAAGTTAGGTTTCCATTTGAAGTCGTACAAAAAATTGATGCAAACGAAAACTATCAATAGTTAGTTTAATGTTTACATTTTAATTAATTTCCAAATTCCAAACATCAAGGTCACTTTTGTCTGATTTTGGCAAAAAAACTTCTTAACAAAAATGCTCAGCACATTACAAGAGCGGGACGACACGACATGAAACTAGACAATCTTAATAGTACAACATCGATTTTGAATTAATTTGCTGATGCAAAGGCAAAATCGAAGCGAGGCTATACATTTGTTGCCTGCTTGATATTGACAAAATGGGTAACTCTACTAACCAAGATGGCTCTATAAGCTTCCCTTATTGGTTTTACTGATTGCCAAGACGAACACGTAATTTCAATTTCAAATATCAAACTATATACCTATATCGATTTTAATTGACTTTAAGGTCTCTTGTTCTTCAATGAAATTCAAAACTGCAGACCATATCCACACAATATTAATTGTAAGTATTATAGTCCACTGCATTTATTAAAAGGATAATGTAATTAATCATACGAGTATAAAAGCGCAACATCAGTCAGCCTGGACCACTCAATTTTTAAATAAAACAAATTAAACAGTAGAGTAAAAGTTAAGAATAAACTTCAGTGTTTTAGGTTCTTTATTGTTCGGATGAGCAAGGACACATCATTGATCTACTCGTACTTTAACATTGAGCAAGTATTCTGGTCTGCTCATGACCTACAGCGACACAATGATTATCTACCGTCGCAAAATAAGTCCTATATCCAAAAGGCGAATTTCAAGTCAATATCTCATTTTATTTAGAGGTTAAGAGCAGCGTTGCCCGGTTCAATAGATAGAATTATCGCACTTTTTAGGAAAAATTGTCGTACTAACATCAAAAATATCGTACACTGTTGCGCATGCGCATCAGAGTAATAGTCTAGTAGTGGGAGTATGAATTTATAGAGTCTGTGAATACCTGGTGTACTATACCAGTGGTTTTCTCAGTTCTACTATACCATCAATAGATGACGCTATAAGAACTTTCTTGACAAGCTAATAACTCGATAGAAATTCTAAATAGAAAAATTAATTTTGGACTGTATTTTAAACTTTCCGGAAAAAAGTTCTTTTTTAGAGTCCACGAAAGAGAGGGGACATATCTACGGATAAGTAAAGGGAGAAGAAGAAAAGAATATGCTTCTTGCTCACTCGTCGGAGCAAGGAGAAGCTCTTAGAATCTACTTGAGAAGCTTTCGAGAGTCATAAGAGCCGAGTTTGCCCGGCTCTGTTGTAAATTACTGAGAATTTGTATTTTTATGGACTGAAAATACCTAGAGACTGTCATTTGCAAAAAAAAGGTAGAAAAACAAGGCAACGCTGGTTAGGAGTCTCTTATTTTGTACTATTACACGCAGTGACCGAATTCTTCATACATAAAGAGGTTCGGAGTAGGAGAAACAACTTTTTGGCTGTTTTATCCCCACCAGCAACTAATACTGATACGTGATACGTAATACGTAAACAGTCTTTTCGGACTACACTTGAGGGTAGGTCATCTTTTAGGAATCGTCGGAATTAGTGGAGTGGAAAGATGAGGTGGACAAAATTAAGATAGAAGAGAAATGAAAGAGTACCTGTGGAATTTTTTAGTACATCATCATTTGCCTACGTGATCCAATGAAACTATAGAATAACTTGAACTAAATAGACGGATCGGAATCAAACCGGTGTCGTCCCGAATTCTACGTAATTGTTGGATCACATAGGCAAATTTTGGGGCAATTCCAATAGAACATAACTCACAATCAGTGTGGTAAATGTTAAAATGCACCTGTTATTTTATCATAAATGTGATAATATTAATGATTCCAGTCACTGCGATTTAAAGAAGCAGTCATCGGTGGGAATTGTTAGTAATCCCTAAAAAAAGCGAATCATTTCACTAGCGGAAAGTGTAATCAGTATAAGTACTTGGTTATCTAAAAATAGGCCTTAAAGCATGTCATTTTTTTTTGCAAGAGGCTCCCATTTCGAGCTATACATATCCTAAATCCTCTAGAAAAACGGAAAAATGACAAATGCTATCTAATAACAGTTTTATTATTTACCATCTAACTGAGCTGTCTACTTTTTTTTGCATACGTTGAGGCAAATATAAAAATTTTGAATGGATTGTCAGTCAGTTTAAAATGGAGAATGAAATATTTTTCCTTTATTTTTCGCATTAACTCTCGTAAAGCAATGCCACGCTCTTGATACATAATATGAATGCATACACATCTAGGTACCATCAGCCATGTACCCATATTTGTGTTGGCGTTAGCAAACGCGTGGAGTTCTGAATGCAAACTGCCACGTATTGTGTCAGTGGCAGTAGCTTAGAGGAAGTGCATTCCTGAAAGAGGCGCATTGGCATGTGCATAACATATATTTAGGTAGTAGATACGTCGAAAGTATATTGCCTGGTGACACACATTTCTATTTCGTCTACTCGACTCTATAGATTTAAAACGACGGCAACGCATATTTATGTTACTAAAAGTGGGTTCTCTGGTTGGTGGTTTTGTACCAGCTACAATACGAACTAAACAAAAGAAAATACATTTCCATTGCTTCAAGTACTTACCAACCCTATAACTAATTCTCTCAAAATTCATTCTCTTAGAATTAAGTACAGTCATTATACGCTATATCAAATTAGTATTCTGGAATATTTGAAAGAAAACATCTGGAGGTAGCTTAGAGTGCATCTCGTGATATTGACACAACGTAGGGAGGTATAAAAACTATGCACAAAAAGTATCCCATTTAATATGCTGTCAATAATTAGGAAACACTAGCCAGGTTTACGACAGCGTTACCTTATCGTCCTTAGGTATCGCAATAGTGAAGTGACGAAACACACGTACCTACTCGTGACTTTCACAGCAGCTGGCATGTAGACAGGCCAATTGCACGTAATGACGGTATTTTCATCACCTACCACCTGGTATATTAAAAACTTACGCATATTTATGTTACTAAACGTGCGTTCTTTTGATTGGTGTGTTTGTTCCAGCTACAATACCAACTAAACAAAAAAAATCCATTATCTAGTTTTCTACTGTTTCAAGTACCTACCAACTCCATATCTAATTCTCTCAAAATTCATTCTCTCGGAATTAAGTACAGTCATTATGCACTATATCAGATAAGTATTCTGGATTATATGAAAGATACACACTGAAGGCAGTGTAGAGTGCATTTCGGCACACTGACCAGGATTACGACCGTGTTATCTTATCGCCCTTAGTTATCGCAAAAGTGAAGTGACGAAACACACGTACCTACTCGTGACCTTCGCAGCAGCTGTTATGTAGACAGGCCAATTGCACGTGATGATGATTAATGATGGTAGTTACCGTTCTATTGGATTTGATTCGATTTATTTTTCACAATCTTGATATATAAATAGTAGCACATTATGGATTAATTCTACTAAACAAGTTCACATGCCACAGAAACAATGAACGAATAGCATTATATTAGAGTTTGTAATAAGTATATAACCCTGGCACGAGAAATGTAATGATGTACTAATAATAAGGTTCTGATAGCAGGAATTACCTATTATAATAAAAAAATTGTTTTCCATAAAATCCGTTGCAATTTTTATTGAGAGTTACATTAGAAGGGGAACGAAATAACATTTAAGAATAGAAAGAAGCAAATTGTAAAACAGTTTTTATTGCATTAAAAGACGTAGGTATTTGCTGCATCCTTATCACTTGCAGCGAGTGCAAACTTTACAGGAAACAAAATTTCAGATGTGAGTGTATTTATCTCAATATTTTCGGCAAAAGGTGCTTTAGGCGCCAATCTTTTCCATAGTGTGATGTTTATTGGTAGTCCGAATCTAACTCCGCTACACTTGTTTAAATGGGGTTTTGGGAGATTTGGTTTAATATGGTCACATTCACAATTGTACCTACCCATAACATGCCCATATCGTAAAATATCCAAATGGTATATCTTTTTAAATGAATATATTTTAGTTTATATCACTTATCATGATCATGATTCCATACATATAAAAGATTACAATTTGATCATTTTCAATGTACGCGATTGTATATACATAAGAAAAGATGATGACTGCACTAAATTATTAAGAGAACAAACTGGATGACATCGTGCTTCCTTTGGGAATAAAAATGGCAAAGACAATTTCATAAATTCCTTTGCTAAAAACCATTTCATCAACTTCTTATCTAATGCTTCCTCGGAGACTGGAAAGGATTGTTTTTTTGATCTGATTAATGGCAAGCGTCGAAATGCTCCACGAATCTCTTAATAAATCTCCATCCTCGGCCTGCTACGCTATTCCGGAGGTTTCACAATCAGGCGTTGACGCGGGACTATCATTAAATAATACTGCGGAAAATGAATATTGAAAGGGAGTATTCCTTCGGGACCTGTTGACCATTTGTTTTCAATGGCCTCCTTTCTGTAGCGTATCTCATCATTTTTCATTGCCAATAAAAAGCCCGATGCCGCCATTTCAATAGAGATATTGGCGAATCAATGCCAACTTTCTGAATCGACTCTCACTGCCGATTCCTTACACGTCATTACTTACCCTAATGGTTATTAAGCACTTATACCTTGACACAAGATTGATTGTATCAACTAAGCTGTACACCAAGATTATACGAAGTATTTTCATCGTGAATAACTTCATCTAAGGCGACAACTTTTGACCTATAGCTAAATCACTGTTTCAGTTAAAAGATCGTAACTTCCCGAGATAAAAATGTTCAGTCTCTCAGAGTCTCTGAAAGCGAGACTCCAGTCTTCGTCTCTCATCGAGTCTCTCTGGTGTCGTTGAGAGAGACTGTCGATAGACTGTCAAAAAAACTATTTAGCGTCTCTGAACGAGAGACTTGAGTCGCTCATAGAGAGATCCTCATTTCGTATCCAGTCTCTGAACGAGAGACTAGAATCTCTGAACGAGAGACTCGAATCTCTGAACGAGAGACTAGAATCTCTGAACGAGAGACTTGAATCTCTGAACGAAAGACTCGAATCTCTGAACGAGAGACTAGAATCTCTGAACGAGAGACTCGAATCTCTGAACGAGAGACTTGAATCTCTCTATAAGTGGTGTCTCGAGAGACATGGTAAAATTTTCTAAGTTCAACATATTTCAGAGATCCCAGGTTTTCTACGAGAGACTCGAGTCTCTCAATTTTTCAGTTTTATTCATTCAGTCTCTCTGTGAGAGACTCGAATCTCTGAATTACAATTTTATCGTTCGAGTCTCCCTTACAGAGATTGTGAGAGATCCAAAAAACACCTAGGCAATAACTGAGAGACTGTGAAAGACTGTGAGAGACGTTCTCAGAGACCCTAAAAGACCCTGAAAGACTCTGAGAGACTAGAGACTAGGGTTTGATTTTGATCTTAGACATCTCAGTTAAAGTCTTTTAGAAGACAACTTAATATAAGTAGTTAACTAGAAACTACCACTTTTGATTTCAAATTTGGAATTAACAAATAGGGCTCCACACAATCTTTATGGAAAATCGATTCCGACCAAAATGGCTGCAACTGGACTTGTTCTTTATGACGTTCGGACTAAAAGTTCCTACAGGCATGAGGTTAAGAAATAAAAGGTTTCTAAGCTATGGGTCAAGGATGGTCATTTTAAAAATGCAGAAGATCCTAAAATGGCCTTAGAGGTAGTTACCAAGATCAAGGTAGAGCTCACCATTGCATGAATATTTTTTATTTTTTTATCTCGTAGGTACTCATGAAAACCTTTGACCAGAAAATCATATTGTAGCCAATTTGTCCAGAGCTAATTTTCCGTAGGAATCCACGTAGTCTTTGGTACGTCAAGATATAAAGTGAGCGACGGTATTTTGGAATGAAGGTGCCTTATGAGTTTTTGATTTTCTCCCAGCGGACACTTCAAATCAAGAAATTGTCAAGGGCATTTTGTAAACGTTCATTCATATGATTATAATAAGCCACGTAGACGAAGTTCCTCAAAAACAAAACCGTTACTTTCCCGTAGAACTGTACTATGGGTGCGTGATCCCGAATCGGATGTATACGTACGACCTATGGCAATTTATGCAGTTGAACGTTCCTTTAAATAATGAAACCGATAAACCAATTTAATTACCGAAATTGAATCTAAAGCATTGTCCGAACTACTTCAGTTCCTGATTTAAACAAGACTGTTTACTTTGCATTTCAATGTGTCAGAAAGTGGTTTCGACAAGCGACCTTGTGCAAACAAGAGTAGATGTCTGATAGGGAAGTAATGGAAATAAAATCAAACAAGATCATGTGGGTGCAATAGGTTTTCGCCTTGTTTACGCTGTCCAATTGGAGGGTAGCGATTTCGTCGAATAAATTTTACGTTCGAGTATCAATTCAGTAAAGTTAGATCGACAATCCGTTACAATTGCAGGAACCGCAAACGCTCGACGAACTCCGGCATGAAAACTGTTTGTTTTGGAGCCTGATGAGAGGATCATTGGACCGGAGAATTGTATGTCTTCATCCATTGCTATCGGCAGTAATAAATGGTGCAAATAATTTTAATGTAATCATCCATTTATACATTTGTTTGTCAAACAGGAAACAAATTGTAAATTGTTTATTTTGTACCCAAGGCTCAATGAATTAATTTCAAACGAAAGGAAGTTGAAGGACCTCAAACGGTATCTGTTTATAGATTGCCATCGGCCATCATATCAAAGATAAGTCAAGAAATAAGTTGTACTACGCAGTAAGGTAATGCGAATCCGATTTAACGCGTAAGGAAACAAGTTTCGTTTACGTCTTTTGTTTGACAATTGACGATACCGAAAATGATGAATTATTTATAACACTTTTTAGATCCATTCGCTTCGGGCTTAGCTTTTGCTTCTATTTCTGGTCTTCTTTATTAACTAAAATAATAACACTTAACCAAATAAGATAGACAATTGCTCTACGTCATTATAAAGCACCTGCTTTGAAATCCACTGATCCACTCTATACTCAAAATTTTTTAGTCAAACAGCTTATGGTGTTCTGGTTTACTGGATCAATTACAGCTTAGCTTAGATACCAGGATTCCGAGTCCATTTACCTTTATCTATGGTTCTCCGTTCTTAGCTTCGATCAAACATGTAGGGATAAGCACAATTGCACTTGGTCTTGAAATCTTGGACTTGCGAATATGCATGGTCAAGACCAATACCAAGACTGTCTTTATACTAACAAGATCAAGACAGTCTTTGAACTAGCAAGACCAAGACTGTCTTTATATTGGTAAGACCAAGACTCTCCTTATACTAGCAAGACCAAGACTGTCTTTATACTAGTAAGACCAAGATTAAGACCAAATAAATGGGACCAAGACTAAAACCAAGACCGAATATGCAAGACCCAGACTAAATACGCAAGACTGAATGAAAAAGTATTACTAGCGGTGGATTTACGAACTATTTGAAGCAACTTTTTTCTTTGTACCTATGTCTGGATAACACATGGAAATATAGAGACGGACTGACTTCTTTTTATTAATTGTTGTAAAAAAAACAAGTATCAGATGAAATATGCAAGACCAAGATTTAACACGCAAGAACAAGACCAATTCTGGTAGTATTTGAGCAAGATCAAGAACGAACAAGCAAGACTGAGACTGTCCCAGTCTTGGTTTTGGTCTTGTTTTGCTGATCACTAGTAGTAATACCCCTGAGATATCCTTTCAGTCTCCTGCTATCTTCATCTCACCCGTTTCTTTCCCCAATGATACTCAGAAATTAATACACAACAAAACTGTACTGACTACAATTACTGAAATCAATACAACATGTTTTGTATTTTGTAACAGAAAATAAGGACGCCCCCGCCCCCCTGTGAAAATTTAACTCATCGTCAGCTGGAAGTTACTCACCCTAAAATTTAATTTTTCCATTTTAAAAGTTATTGCTTAAAAAGAACGATACGTCGACTAATAACTGTCTTGTCAGAGATGAAATTTTAAAAGCAAACGAAGAAGACGGGGCAAGAGAAGCTACTACCTGCTTATGCATAAGAAATTATTTAAAGCCGGGTAATAGATAAAATGAGACTAATGAAGAGCGACCACTGACACAAAGGGACTAATTAAACTTTAAACTCCACGCTTTTAATGGTAAACAACATTCAAAGTGCGACTTGCTTTATTCATTTTATTTGACGTGCATGTCAGTTGGACGGGTAATGAGAGCGGCCACCTAAACGTTCTGTTGGCTTTGATGATTCACTGTTATAAACTTTGACTTTAGACTTTTAATTCACTTCTCATTGTTATTTACAGAACAAGTCACTTTTTGGAAATACGGGCCAGAACAAATGAGCATTGAGAGGGGCAATAAAAGTAGTAATTTAGGTAGCGAAAGTTCGCTCTAAATTCCTTTATACCACTTATCCGTGGTATAATGAACTGCCCGTAGGAAAAAATTCCATTGAAGTTCAATGGGAATCAATAGAAAATTTGTAAATTCCATTCAAAACCATTTGGCATAAATGGAAAAATAATTGTTTCCATTTACAATAATTCCATTAATATTTACATAGGAGATTTGTAAAGTTTTATTTCCCAAAGAATTCCAATGAAATAATTATTTAAGAAATGAAATATTTTTTGATATTTGCATGCGTACACATTTAAATTGAATATTATTAAATGGTCTCAAAAATATATCCATCCACTATTTCCAAGCCATAAACCCGCTGATATTATATTATTCTTACGAAAAGTATAGAGTAATTCGTTTATCATAACCATTAGTGGCCACATACTATACTAGCCTTTTTCGATACAGTTTTTTCTTGCCCAGGTGCAAGAGTAGTGATATTGCCAATTAGGTGGTGGAAAATCAATAATCTAGTTTTACCTATGCGTGCATGTTGGGGGTATATGAGCAACCACCCCGACAGTAGAGTGAGAGACAAGCAAGGTAGTAAGACGTTTGATTAAAACGGTATATTTCATTTAGACGTTGAGCATTTTTGCTCAAAAAAGACAGAAGACGTATTTATGGTGATTACACGAAGACGTATGTATTTTGGAAGACGCGATACATTGAATATTGTATATAAGTTGTATATATTTAATTCCTGTTTGTTACTCGTTTTGATGTTTGCTGTTTATATTCATTATTATGTTTATTATATATGTATTCAACTACCAGGAGCCTTTTATTAAACAACCCCTAGACAAGTGAAAAAGCCTACATTAGAAGCATTGTTTGATGATTTTGAACCATGCCAGAATATAGAGGAGGACAAAGTCATCTATGAGAGTGATGTAGTTTTATCAGAAGCAAGTGAAAAAAAAATCTAAACATAATGATGAAGAGCCAGACATCCAGGCATGTGCCTTGGTTCAGGTACCTGAAGAACCAAATTCTCAACCAAATAATATGGATTATGGAAAAAAACATATTGATGAAGTTCCAATGGAACGCAATGGGATTTCCATTGAGTTCGGGAATGGGAATCCCATTGGCAATTCTCCTTTTATTACTATTAATTATTATCAGCGGTAATTAAATGGCATTTTTTTAATGGGAATTGAATGGAAATTTTTCCTACGGATGATGCTGTCCTGATTCGGGTCTAAAGGTCGTCGCCGGTTGGAGTTACCTGCTAGCCTTCCATTAACACGTGTGGCTAGTTTATTCAGAGGTCCTTACATCTCCAATGCTTGATGTGGTCTGACATCTTCTCATAAAAAAAAAACTTTGAGGTATTTCATTCCAACCAACCAGTAATGTTGGTGAACGGGCAGTCCCTCCGGACTATGCCGGAAGATAGAACGGAAGACCCTCTTCAGCCTCCTTTCAGAAATCGTGGGAATGGGTGGGTGATGGTTCGGGTGAGAAAGATGAGACTGTCGAAATGAAAGATTATATGTGAGTTGTTACTGCCCCAGTATTTGCCTGAGTGATCCAAGAAAACCACAGAAAAACTTGGATCAAGACAGATGGACCCGGAATCGAACCGGCGTTCTTCCGAATGCTTAGCAATGGTCCAAACCTCTAGGCCATGCCGCTCAGTGACAACTTCTCCTGTGCAAGTTGTATTTATGCAGGAGGGTAGGGAGCGGGGCTTGTTCCAGTTCATTCAACCGTGGTATTCCGATCAGTATCGTTCGGGTGTTCCTGAGGATCAGGTTCAGATCTGGTTGAACCTGATGGTCTTCTTCTTCTTGTTGAAGTTGTTCGAATGCTTCTGGATCTCGATAACCTCTCTCACTATCCTTGTGTAACAACCATTGACCAAATCTAGCAATTTTCACATCTCAAAGAGTATTTTGTGATCGCCGTTGCTTTGTGCGTGTTCGGTCACAACCGACTATTGAAACTGTCCTAGCCGACAGCTTGCTTTATGCTCTTTGAGTTTCGTTTACATCGATCTAGTGGTTCTAGTGGTTCCTCTGTAGACTATTCCCCAGGAACAGCGTGTGCGATAGACCCCTGAAGGCGGGTTCCTTTTGTACTTAGCTGATGTGATGGTCTGCTGGATCTTCTTTGTAAGTTTGAAGATGGTTTTCATATCACGACATCAGGAGTCTATCGCATTTCCTGTTCTTACGAAAAGGTCTTCATAGGAATCACTAAGAGATCGATGGGAACAAAGATCACAAAGCAAGCTGCCGCATAAATACAACTTGAGAACTTGCCAGTCCAGTCGCCCCTTGTGCTCGAGAAACGCAACCTTAGATCTTAAGCAGGACAGGATCAGTTCACCTACTGGCTGCAAAATCCTTTACTAATTTGTTCGTGGTATGATGTTAAATACAATCAAGGGCGCACAAGATTGATACCATAAGGATTCCGTACCGTTACATCATCCCCACACTAGAGTTCTCAAGATGATGTGACGAAGTGGTTCAATAATCCCTAGAAAGTACACAATGAGGAAGCCTTTGAATAGTGTAAAAAGTAATTTGTCGTGTCCGTATTCGGATACCTAATGGTTCGTGAATAATGCAATTATCGTATAGTTACTGGCATCTAAAGTGACAATTACATCAGAACCTCAACAGGAACCATAAGAAACATCTATACACACCTAGTTGTCCAGAGGCTACCACGTCCATAAAAACGTCAAAAGATGTCATGATAGATTTGATATAGGATATGGGTGTCTTCCAAAGTATCAACACTTCGGGACAAGGGATCTTCGGGGCTTCGGTCCCTTCTCAACGAAATAGTGACAGACAACGCGGGAACAATTGGTTAGCATGCTTGACGAGTCGGCCGAGTCATCGCACTGTTCACTTCTTGAACATACTATTATAATGATTTGAAAAGTCCCAAGTCTGAGAATTACCCACCTTGTATGCTCTCAAACAATTTCGTAAAGGCTCCCTTAGGACCGATTGAATTAGCGAAAGAGAGACTCCAGAGAGTTGTCCTACCATACAAATACATTCTATCTTCTCTAGCGTGTAGATGAGCTTGACAAGGCAGGCACTTGTAATTGTTAATATCATTATATTAAGTAAGCTTAATAGATATTACGGATAAAATTTGAAAAATTACAGACTTAAATGCGTATGTTGATGGTTTCTATGAAGAGACTTAAGTTTGACAAATTGATAAAAACTTTCGAGGCCAGTAAGCCAACTAATGCTGTTCTGATTCGGGTCTAAGTGATGTCGTGCGTTGGAGTTGCTTCCTAACGTTTCGCTAGTACAAGTGGCGAGCTTCTTCAGAACTCCTTTCATCTCCGATGCTGGATACGGATCGTTCGCACTTCTTCAATTGTTTTTCTTTCAATCCAACTGATTTTCTTTAATGTACTTTCATTACCCGCAAAGTAGTATAATGCTTTACTAAACGCCATTGTAACAACTTGTACTTTTCCACACTAACCTATCCTATGACTGTGGCACAGATGCTGCAAGCTGATTGAATACGGCGTTGCATTGTCGCATTTCTCTACCAGGGCCAGAATTGAATTTACCTATACCTTCAACTACGTTTTTCTCGAAAACGATGAACATCCGGGCATTCAAACATTTACGTAATTTCCTTGTTTTATTGTGCTCCATCACCTCCTGGAAAATTGCCAGTTATTTCAGAAACACCCTGTACATTTTTATTTGACTACTGTAAATTTACATTATTTTATTTGTTTTACATTAATTTAATGGAAAATAAAGTCAAATTGCTTTTCATTTTCATTTGAAGTGTGTATTTAAATTTCCGACAACTATAAAAAAGAGGCAGCGTTACAACACAACGGTTCATAAATATTTGAAGGAAAAGTCTGACACACTCAGACCCTCTAGTAGGACCTCGTAAAGGATTATCCTTCATCATTATTCATTGTCGCTTTTTACGGCTCAGCCGACTGTTTTCCGCGTTAAGAGCGTTAGCTGCAAGATATCCGTGAACATGACAAAAATTGTTAATTAATGAACGTTTTTCAGAGTTTCAATTTGATACTCTTTCTAATCGTACAATAATGGACTTTATACAACTTGGAAAATTTAAGGGTTTGTCACGAACTTGTAGGCGTTTGAATTTCTAATCTTAATTGCTACATCTAGTCGTCCGCTTCCGTTAACTAGTTGAGAAGTACTGGAATTTTTAATAGGGGATTTAGCGTAATCTCTTCCTTGCAGTATATTATCAATGTGATACAATTATTTTAACAAAATTACCAACATGATATGAGATAATCAATCACCAGAATCATACGCTCAAAACGTTAGTAGTTTCTGATAAAGATTAAATAGCATTAACCCAAACTTTCTTTTGGACTTAACTCTAGCAATGAAATGGGATTAGTGATGATGAGTCCGATAAACCTTCCAGTTGTTTGAATTTTGTTTCCGTTAGAACATACTAAACGACAGATAAAATCAGTTGTTATGCAGAGGGCGTTATGTTTTCAGAATGAGTTGTAGTTTAATCACATTACGATGATATTATATTCTATACAACTTCACTTAAAAAAACTTTTTGATATTCTGGCGTAGTCCAAGATATTCCACTTTGGCCGTCAGGTCTTCGTCTTTAATAGTGTTATCATCCGTAGTAAATCGTCTTAATATCCAAGAACTGGACTGACGATTATCCATATCCGGAAAATATTGCTTCAGTGAGTTTATTGCCGCAGATAAATGCCGAACTACAGAATTTTCAAATGTGATCTTGTTTGGTTCAATGTTAACCAATTGTACATACCTACAATAATTGATTTACCCCCGCGGGAGTAATTACCCCTAGGTTCGGAATCACTGATCTAGAAGAAATCCGAAATTCATAATGGTATAGCCTAGGTATAGAAGTGATAAGGAGATATACTCCCTCATTTCATCCTATCCCAATGGGGTATATCCCAGGGGTGCGTTCGTTTTTGAAGAATTCGGAGAATTATTATTATTACCTTATTAAATGTAGTTTGTAATTTATTATTTAATAAACATTTTATTTACTTTGTAATGTCATTTTATTTTATATTCCATTGAAAATTATTATCGTCTGCAACTTTTACAAAATATATCGTATTATAGGAATAACAGTTGTTTAACTATATTTTTTGAACTTATATAATTGTTAGTGTGCCGCCAAGTTTTTAAATTATTAAAAGTGTGCCGTGACGAAAAAAAAGTTGAGAATCACTGCTCTAGGCTCTAGGCCATGACGCTCGGTCCAATTCACTTCCCACCACGCCTATTGGGATCCGTCAAATGGGCATACACCATCTGGTGGCAAAATTTATACTCGAATGAGGGAAAAATTTACATAGGAACAGCGCACGCAAATTGTAAAATTGTTTATTAAAATAAAAAGGTAAAAACTTTTTTGATGATGGAGTCGACGAAGTTTTCTTCTAAAGTTAAATCAAATAAAAAGTTAATATGTTCAGTGAAAAGCTACAATAGCACTTAGGACATAGATCTTCACTCTTCACCTACATTAACTACTTTCCAATAAAAACTAACCGTTTTATATATGTAAAAAATATATTCGGAAAATTAGAGAAAAAAGTAAATTAATAGAATCTTGGATTAAAGCAGTAGGTATCAAAGAAGTGAATTCCAGAATAAAAATTTGTTCATGTCATTTTAATGCACATGATTATATTTCAGCAAGTATTTACCATCAGCCACAACCGTAATATTTAAAACTAGAATCATACTAAAATTATAAAGTGAGAAATTATTTATTCCTATATAATTGATTTGACACAATTCTAATGATACGATATAAGTATTTTGAGGTTAAGAACCTACCTGCTGCAATACAACAAGGTTGCAATAATGTGTTTGCAACGTTCTCTTAAATCGGCTTTGCACGTGCAAGTCATTGATATGATATTGCTTAAATCACCCAGAATCACCTCACCAATTATATAACGTGAATCACTTTTTAAATCCGAAGTTTGTAAAAAGTAGACAGTAAACTTGACGGCATTAAAAACAGGCTTAGGTACCTTCAACGAAATTTCCATTCCGAGGCTTTGTGTCAGCCCAATCACATATTGTGTCAATACTTATCATTTTATCGTAATTTACAAACTTGGAAATTGCACGGTACACTATAGGAACTACGATAAATTTTCCCTAATGGGCGCCTTGTTTTCAGGCTCCTCCCATTTGACGGATCCCAATACCGACTCTTTACCACCCGCTAAGCCAGGGTTGTATTAGACAAAGTTTTGGAAGTTTTTAGAAATATTGAGTGAGCACATCAAACTTTTCAATTGGACTGATTTTTGATGAGCATAATGAAAACATTTTATTAATATATTTCATGTACTATAAAAATAAAGCATGTTTTAAATGTTTGATGATACATCTTCAATTCGAATCGTTCCTTTAAATAAAATGCTTCCTTTTGATTCCACATTATTTTCGCCGAATATAAAACTATTCCTCAATTAGACCTGCTTAAGTAGTTAGTGTTCCCTAATTAGCCTACTTTTTTCGACTACTATGTATTTTTCTACCTATATTAAAAAACGCATACATCAAAATATTGATCACGCAATTAGAAATGCATATAAACATTATGCAGTGCTCGTTCTCCCGAATTAATGCAAAAGCGGCTTTCTCTGGAACTGTTTTAAAAATGAACGTCAGCGTAAACAGTTCAACAGGATGTTCGTTGTATACTAAGCACTTATTTTTTCAATTTACAAAATTTTCAAATTAAATAACCTTGTGAACATTCACCGATGCATATTCGTGTGCTAGTTTTGATTATCAAATACTGTAGCTTTTTCGAGGCATGGCATGTTAACGAAAACAAATTAATTCGTCTGCATTTTGCAAACAAAAACACTACGATAGATGAAAACCAAATGCCAATTACAAATGAATTCTCACAGAATAACAACGAAAACTGTTTATTTTTGAAAACTAAAAAGATATTTCGACTACAATTTATAGGGAACATGACTCACATAGCGTATTGGACATCTGTTTTATGATTGTCCGATTAGACAAACATTAAATTTAAAAATTAAATTCTTATCATTAGAAATTTGTTAGGGCTGCGATCTGAACGCCTTCCGACATCCTGACTGACCGAGATAAGATAATTTTAACTGGGCTTGGATGAGAAATGTAGTACCTTACAAATATTTGGGCTCAGTGAGACAGTCAGACTACGAACTAAGTCAGGTTGTCTGACCTGATTAGGTTATACCATTTGACCCTAAACAAGTTGTTTGACTTGAGCCTAATCAGAAATGTAACGCCTTAAAACATTTGGACCTGATCAGGCAACCAGACTTGCTACTAATCGGCTAATTTGTCCTAATTATTAGGTTATATTATTTGACCCTGTTCACATTATTTGAACTGAACCAGATGAAAAATGAAACACCTTAATACATTTAGACCTAGCCAGGCAAACAGACTTGCTCCTAATCGGCTAATTTGTCCTAATTATTAGGTTATATTATTTGACCCTGTTCCAATTATTTGAACTGAACCAGATGAAAAATGAAACACCTTAATACATTTAGGCCTAGCCAGGCAAACAGACTTGCTCCTAATCGGCCGATTTGCTCTGATTATTACGTTATATTACAAGACCCTGTTCCAATTTTTTGAATTGACTAATTGAAAAATGAAACGCCTTATTACATTTGGACCTAGTCAGCAACCAGATTTAGTCCTCATTTGACCTCGATCAAGTTATCTGATTTGTGATCAGGCATGTCGTAAAAGGGTTCAGATAGGGTATTACCCTTAAAGGATTGAAGTCCACATCTGGGCAAGATCAATCTTAAACGGCATGACGTAAATGGGTTCAGCTAGTGTATCGATATTAGTTCCAAATCAGTCTGAACAAGGCATGACTTAAAATGCTTTAGATAGAATATCATCATTAGGGGCACATCAGGCTAAATAGGGCTATCGTTAAAGGGTAGATATTGGGTATCCACATCAGGACCACTTTAGTTTTAAAATAGTGCATGGTATATAACAGTTCAGGTAGATTATGGACATCAGTTCCTTATCAGTCTTGATAGGATATGCCGTAAAAGAGAATCTCGAAGAACAAGGTAAGTATCGCAATTAGGGCTAGATTAGGCTAAATAAGGCATACAAATTTAAAAGGAAGTTGTGATTATCTGCCGGTGGGTCATATTTGAAAATTATCAGTTAGTACAATCCAATTGATCTTAACGAAAATTAGAGCGGGGTGGCTTAGGAGGGCACATGCAACGAGTCAAGACGTTATATGGTCTTTAATATGCACCTTACAGGGAAGTATTATGAAGTCCCACGGGACAGTATGGCTAACATTATTGTGACCCTCTTTTCCGAAGTTCTAGTCAGGAAACTTCCAAATTCTCAAACTGGGGCATATTTCTTGTGCAAACTAATTCTTTAGGGTCCCTTATCAAATAATTAAAGGAGCATTAATATTATCGATCTGGTCAAGCTTCACTATCGCTCCGGTATTGTTTGGTAAAATATTAATTAAGGATTTTACAATGAGACTCGTTCGCAGTATGCGTTCATGGAAAATCAAAGAAAATGCAGGAAATATTAAACGTGCTAGACGTTATTTTCGGTATAATTTATCTCATACAAATGAGTTTCAATGAATGACTGAAAGACGTTAAATTAATAAAAGTTTTCATTAATGAAACATTCCACCTAAACAAAAGAACTAGGAGTACGACAAAACGTATGTAGTAATCATTAGAAACACCTTCATTTGAATTTTAAGTGGCTATATAATTACAGGTAATCTACCTACATGTTTACTGCTCATATCAATTATTTTAAGGTATGTAGGTTTACACGTTTGCACTTTAATGATGAATACGTTTTGCGACGCTCCGTGTAATAAAAAATTATTGTGAAGCAGAGAACCACGTGATTTTAATTTATATTAATAAGTGGGAGAATTTAATTTGTATATGAATCATTTCCGCTGAAAAGGACTGAAATGAAATCGTAAAATTTAATTAAAAAATAGTTCTGCGTAATATGAAACCGAGCCATCCGGACCGAGAGTTTGTTCTTGTCTCATTTTGCTTTCAAATATTCATTCTCGCTCTAGTACTTAATAGAATCTTTGATATTCTAGTAAATTAGAGAGTCAAAAGAACGCCTTTTGCTACTGCTACAAATTAAATTTTGACAGGAAAATAATTCGTTGGAATAGTTTAGATCTAGGTACATACGAATGTATAATGTGCCAGATTTCTGTATAGGGGGCGTTTATAAAAAAAAAACGTATCTCAACATTTCTCTTCTTCGTCACGCCGCGTTATGTTTTCTGCAACCCCCTAACCAAATATTACGTTATAAAAGTCAAAGCGCTGCCGTATAATCGAGTAGTTACTATTAGGGACCGTCCACAAAATACGTCACTCAGAATTTTATCTTTTTGGTTCCTCTCTCCCTCTTCGTCACGCTTCCGGTGACCCCTACCCCTAACAAATACGTTACAAAAGTCAAAGCGCTTCCTTATAATCGAGTAGTTACTATTAGGGACCGTCCACAAAATACGTCACTCAGAATTTCATCTTTTTGGTCCCCTCTCTCCCTCTTCGTCACACTTCCGGTGACCCCTACCCCTAACAAATACGTTACAAAAGCTAGTCTTCCCTTATAAACGATCCGCCGAACCAAAATTAAAATATTTTCGGCCCTTGACTAGAAGAAGGTTGAAAACCTCTGTTCCAGGTCAACGGTCAACAATTGAGATCCAAGTCCGAAGTTCGGAAAGTATAAACTATTCAAATAAATCACTAAAAACAAATTTTTTTCTTTAAACAACAAAATAAGTTTGAGTACGTTGGAGCGCTACCCGTATCAAAGGAGCAAGCTGGCCGGCCGGCACAGCATGTACGTCAATCCGCCTTAATTTATTGGACCTCGATAAAAATATTCAAAAAAAAAAATTATCTAAAATTACTTGTTGACCCTCTGCTCGGTGGCACATCGTGATTACTATTTAAAGCGAATTGCTCTCCACTGCTGTAAAACCTACATGTGTAAAAACGATTTTAAGCCAAAAGGAATCTAGCAGGAAAAAACGTACTTCCTTAAACGAGTTGTTTGAATGTAAATAAATATAGACACAAACTAGAAGCGCATCTACTTAAATACGTCATGAAATGCGAAGAATATGAAAATCAAAGGAAAATTCAAGAGAACGTGTCGAAAGATACAGAATCTCATGGTTAAAGGATTTGCGAAAGTAGTTTTCAGAACCTCGGTTGCCTTTTGTTGGAATTGTTTTTTTCATTCAAAGATACTGAATTATACATCTCAGCTACAGCGTGAAAACGTCGACACATACGAAAATTATTCACTACGACCAACCTCGTACAACTATCGCAGCTAATCTGAAGTATCTGGCATTATCTAAGACAGCTAGGAAATTAAGAAAGCGGAACAAATTTCAAGCGAATAGGTCAAGAGTAGTTTAATGGAGCACGTCATCTACGGCATTATTGAATGAAAAGAACAATGTCAATGTTAAAAACAAAAATTATAATATGACTAGGAGAGTAAATTCCATAAAAATGTCGTAACGGTTGAATGAGTTTATATTAACTTAACAAGATATCTTTTTTTTTTGTATAATATGTCCATTTCAAAAGGATTTATCAACACTGATTCAGTTAGTATAACATTATTTACATCTACAAAATTTTATAGAATAGTTACTGATTTTGTCCACATCAAAAAGCCATTGTGTGATAAAATGGTAATTATGGCCAATAAAATATTTTATAACATTAACTTTGTGTGTAATTTCTACTTTTTCCACTGAAATGATGGATAAAAAAAGAATTATACATTAGTCAAAACTAACGGCGTCAGAAATAAAACTTTGTGTAGTATTTAACTAATTGCATTATTATTAATTTTATAATATAATGACATTCATGAATTAAAAAGAATAAGACTGACACTAGTTACAACAACTGATAAAGTCACACTAATGCCCGACGCCTCCTCATAAAAAGTTTCACTTCAAAAGTTGATAATTAGTTGAAAATAATTGCTGCAAGTTTCAACTATATATGAACTACTATTTCGTCATCAGACCCAGAAAAAGCCACGCCTTCACATTGTACTACTGCGGACATCGCCATCTTAAACTAACCCATGCGTTTACATAAGGCTACGAATGATAGGATTGATATTCTTTATGCCACAGTAAACACAGTTAATTGATATACTAATATTTTAATTGGCTCGTTATCCCTTGCACTCACATTTGCAACACTGAGTGACAAAATTCTTTTATTGACGAGTAAGCGTGGCTACGAAAGTTGACCATATATTTATTATAACTTCTCTACTGTGCCATATGCAGAGTGTTTCTGAAATAAGTGGTAACCTTGCAGGAGGTGATAGGGCACTACAAAATAAGAAAATTATGTAAATGTTTATAGGTCCGAAAGTTCACCGTTTTCGAGGAAAGCGTAGTTGAAAGTATAGGCGAATCTAATTTCGGCCCTGGAGAGAAATGCGACAGTGCACCTCTGTATTCAATCAGCTGGCAACTAGAAGCATAATGTTGTATTTCTTTGCATTTTTTTGCTCATGTATTGTTCTTTTAATATCGTAATCTTGATGTATTTAGTCAATCGATGAAGTTAAATGTGACCCTGTTTATGCAACGATCAAATTGTACAGTAATCGCAAACTACACCTTACATTTGCGTGACGTGAGCGTCGAATAAATTTGTAGTATACAGATGTGTGTGTATGTGTACTGTGTAAGAAAAGGTAGCACGCCTTAGCAATACCTCAAGAATGGCGTAGAAATTTATCTTTATAAGAAACTTAAGCTTTTTTGGAAAATACTACAAATGGCGCGGTAAACGCCATCTGTAGTACGATGCTACATTTTAGGATTCCGTATGCTCCAACAAGGCCCATTTAAATATGTGGATATCTACTTTCTGAAACGAATCCCGGCGTAGCTAACCTCAACGTGATAGGCACGTTACCATAACCGAATATAATAATTCGAAGTGGTCTGTATTCTGTCGAAACTGCCAGACGCGGATCGCGATTTCGATCTTTTTGGATCTCATCAGCGCGTCGCAGGCAGCTC